>NC_134490.1:76546369-76733869 GCF_040206685.1 Ascaphus truei | reverse complement strand
TCCTAACCATGTTGAATGTTTACATTAATTCCTTTAGTAGTTCAAATAGATTTGTAAACATCTGCCACTTACAGAATAATTTAATTTGTATTTAATACAACTAAGGTGTTTTTTAAATTTTATTTTCTTACACATTTTTCCACGTGTTATCACACCACTGGGGGGCGCTGTTGACTTGATTTTAAACTAGAATGAATCATTTGCAATCCTATTTTTTTTATAGAGCAATGTTTTTGTAGGTGCTAAAATATCATGAATTATTTATCCTTTGCATGTCAAATCAGAACGATAGTCTGTCTTGTGCTCATAAGAGTGACTCTAAATATGGTAGAAGCACTAAGTGCAAAAAATCACCATTTAACCAGGGGAACAACCAACAAAATATTAGGCCCCCCAACTGTGCGGAGAGAGATTCCCATTCGCTTAAATTCCTACGGACATTTTATATTTCTATTGTTTTGCAGATTTTCTCTCTGTATTTGATGCGGATATTTTTTTCTTGTACAGTGGAAGATAATTCTCAAAAGTTCGAGACTAGACTGAGTATGTTCGTACGTTGCAGAAAAGAATTCAGCCATTTTCTTTACGTCAATGCAAAGTGTATGAATACATTTCTCAGTGCTGTGAACATCCACAGAAAGGTATGAAAGGGATAACATCAGTTAATACAAGAGGTGCGGAAATGGAGTGGAAGCTGAAATAGCTGGGCTCACTGACCTGTAGTGTGGGTCCATTCTCAGTGTGCCTTACAGTACGTCAGGGGTGCCCAACTCCAGTTCTCAAGCCACCCCACCCCCCGCACCTAACAGGTCAGGTGTTCAGGATATCCCTGCTTCAGCACAGGTGGCTCCATCAGTATCTGCCGAAGCAGTCTTTGACTGAGCCTTTGATTGAGCCACCTGTGCTGAAGCTGTGATATCCTGAACACCTGACCTGTTGGGGTGGCTTGAGGACTGGAGTTGAGCGCCCTGCCTTACATGACAGTATTATGGCAGTCTTGGCGACAGGTCTTTCAGAGTGCAAAATGAGGGTACCCTGCTGTTATCAATCTATACTCTGTATTCATGTATATGGTACACGAAGCCAGTGGCACTACTGCTCTGCTGCTTGTAGCATATTGTGTCACAATCTGCTACTGTAATTTAGACAAGATTAACAAAGGGTTAACCGAATGTGATCTGCTTCATGATGTGCTAAAATGTAGAAAGTACAAACGGTACATTATAAATATATGGCATGCGTGCCAATGTATACATTTTTTAATGTTTCATTGCAAAGGAGCAACCCCCCCTATCCATTTTTTCCCCTTTGGTGGGACGCAGGGGGTCTCCGGAGCGGAACCTCGTTCATGTCAGCTCTGGGGCCTCCTGGCTCCGTGAGATACAGACTTCGGAAGGTGTCCTGGTTCTCAGGGACGGGTTGGCCAGAAGGCACCTATTTGCAGGAATGTGGGCCGGCGCTCTCTGCTTTGCAGTGACTTTGGCCGGCCCGGCACTTGGCTTTGTACCCAAAACCGACAGCAGACTGGGCCCAGCCTTAGGCCGCAGCCATAGCTCGCGCAACAGTCCTGCAAATAGATTCGCACTCGGCAAATTATAAACAATGCTACTCGCCAGACAATAAAGGGACTTGAACTCTCTCACCCCCCTCCTTCCCCTCTTCCTCTCCTCCTCTTCTCACCCCCCTCTCCTCCTCTTCTCACCCTCACCCCCTCTTCTCACCCCCCTCTCCTCCTCTTCTCACCCCCCTCCTTCCCCTCCTCCTCTTCTCACCCCCCTCCTTCCCCTCCTCTTCTCACCCCCCTCCTTCCCCTCCTCCTCTTCTCACCCCCCTCTCCTCACCCCCCTCTCCTCACCCCCCTCTCCTCACCCCCCTCTCCTCACCCCCCTCTCCTCACCCCCCTCTCCTCACCCCCCTCTCCTCACCCCCCTCTCCTCACCCCCCTCTCCTCCTCTTCTCACCCCTCTCCTCCTCACCCCCTCTTCTCACCCCTCCTTCCCCTCCTCCTCTTCTCACCCCCTCCTTTCCCTCCTCCTCTTCTCACCCCCTCCTTCCCCTCCTCCTCTTTTCGCCCCCTCTTCTCACCCCCCTCTCCTCCTCTTCTCACCCCCTCTCCTCCTGTTCTCACCCCACTCTCCTCCTGTTCTCACCCCACTCTCCTCCTGTTCTCACCCCACTCTCCTCCTGTTCTCACCCCACTCTCCTCCTGTTCTCACCCCACTCTCCTCCTGTTCTCACCCCACTCTCCTCCTGTTCTCATCCCACTCTCCTCCTGTTCTCATCCCACTCTCCTCCTGTTCTCATCCCACTCTCCTCCTGTTCTCATCCCACTTTCCTCCTGTTCTCATCCCACTTTCCTCCTGTTCTCACCCCACTCTCCTCCTGTTCTCACCCCACTCTCCTCCTGTTCTCACCCCTCTCCTGCTGTTCTCACCCCACTCTCCTGCTGTTCTCACCCCACTCTCATGCTGTTCTCACCCCACTCATGCTGTTCTCACCCCACTCTCCTGCTGTTCTCACCCCACTCTCCTCCTGTTCTCACCCCACACTCCTCCTGTTCTCACCCCACACTCCTCCTGTTCTCACCCCACACTCCTCCTGTTCTCACCCCACACTCCTCCTGTTCTCACCCCACACTCCTCCTGTTCTCACCCCACACTCCTCCTGTTCTCACCCCACACTCCTCCTGTTCTCACCCCACACTCCTCCTGTTCTCACCCCACACTCCTCCTGTTCTCACCCCACTCTCCTCCTGTTCTCACCCCACACTCCTCCTGTTCTCACCCCACTCTCCTCCTGTTCTCACCCCACACTCCTCCTGTTCTCACCCCACACTCCTCCTGTTCTCACCCCACACTCCTCCTGTTCTCACCCCACACTCCTCCTGTTCTCACCCCACTCTCCTCTTCTCATCCCCCTCCTCTCACCTACCTGGCTTCGGTGGAGCTGGGCAGCAGAGGAGGACAGCGGGCAGTGGCAGAAGAGGAGTACTGAGGAGGATCACGGGAGCGGAGCAACAGAGAAGGTGGCGGCGTGGCGAAAGAGGACTGAGGAGCCACGGGAGCAGAGGAGGAAAACAGCGTGCGGCCGGAGACGAGAAATGCGGTCCATGTCAGCGCAGCAGGAGCAGCACAGGATGACTGCCGGGGCAACACCAGGGACCTGGTGTCTGCCACTGAGGCGCGCTCTTCCCCGGCAGCCCTCCTGTTCTACTCCTGCAGCGCCGACATGGACCGCAGCTCTTGTCTCCTGCCGCACGCTGTTTTCCTCCTCTGCTGCCATGGTTCTCCTCAGTCCTCCTGCCACCACCGCACACCGTCCTGCTTCCAAACTCGTCAGCTGATAATTTCAACTCGCCACGGGCGAGCCGGCTTGTCGATATATATATATATATCTCAGAACTTGCTTATCGCATGGTGTGTAGCGTGCATCTGTTTGGTGTGTGGGCTGTCTTGTTCCTGGTTGGACTTGCCCACCGGGCTAAAATTTGCCAGCCAGCCTCTGCCGCTTCTTCATGCAGGTTTAGAAGGTCCCGCTTCATTGGCGCCAATAACAAATCACGATGGATGACGTTGCATATTTTAACCCTGGAGGGCACAATCTTCGACTGAGCCATCGAGTCATCTGTACTGAAGCTGGAATATCCTTAAAACCTGTCCTGCTGGCGGGTATTGAGGACTGGGGTTGAGCTCCCCTGACCTAGGTAATAATGGAGGTGTGAATGGAATTCAAGTGATTGGGAATCCATGCTGTCTCTTTGTATCCATTGTGTTACTCAGACTCTATTCTGCAGTGTTAGTTTGTACAAACTGATTGTGGGATGTTAGAAAGAAAAAAACACATTTAAGGGAAACTTATTCCCAAGAAAAGTTAGAACAAGTGAATTGTTGATAGTACATTTTGGGTACAAGATTAAGTCTGTCCAAGGCCAAGATAAGACTACAGGCTTTTTGCCCAGACTGTTCCAAGGATTGTTTAATTGTATTATTGTTTCATGCTAACAAGTTATGCATAGGTTAATTTCAAAGATAGGAATTACTATATGAATCCTGTCTGAGAATAGATGCGTCAGAACAGACCAGAGGTACAATACCCACGTCTGTTCTCCGTTGGCAAATGGCTGTACTAACTGCATCTGGCTATTGTAAACTGCCTCAGGGATAAAAGGATATTTGGAACGGAATTAAACCTGTGTCGATAACCAGAACCATAATTATTGGAACAAAGAATCTGTATAATCATTCTCAGTTTTCCTAAAGTTCTCTTCTAGGCATGTTTGCTTTGAGCTTTGGTTATCTTGTGTCCCCCCTATACTCATCTTACCTCGGTCATCTTCACCAGCAGACTGATGACTTGGTAACCTTGAAGTGGTTGGGGGAGGGGGTTTGTTCGTCCTCACCACAGCAGGAGCTTAAAAAACAACAACATTTATTAATTACATAAAGCAAGGGTAACTCCAGCCCTCCCCCCCCCCTCCCCACCAGGTCAGGTTTTAAGGATATCTCTGCTTCAGCAAAGGTGGCTCAGTCAAAGACTGAGCCACCAGTGCTGAAGCTAGTATATCCTGAAAACCTGACCTGTTGGGGGGTTTGAGGACTGGAGTTGGCCGCCTCTGGCCTAAAGCATCAGTAATTGCTAATGATGTTTGAGGTTTCATAGCAGCGAGTAGACCCCCCCTGACATTTAATATAACGTTGTTAAAGCAGTTGGCACAAAGATTAGCAATTTAAAAAGTGGTAATTTCAATGTACTATCCTGAGGGGCGCAGGGGTTACAGACGTCCCGCACTCTTCCCCGAGGCTTTAAATTAAATGCCGGGGGACCCCGCGAGGCAACCTCTACTTACCGAGATTCAGCCGGCTTCAGGACGCGGGGTCATGTGATGTCACGGTTGCCATGGTAACGTGACGGCAAATTACGCCGCGGGTCACGAGACGTCACACGACCCTGCGGCATCATTTGACGCCGCACCGAGGTAAGTGGGGGGGGGGGGGGGGCGCGACAACGGAGGAGAGCAGGCAAGGGTGGCACAGCAAGAAAAGTTTGTGCACCCCTGTACTATTCTATTGCTTTTCTAAACACATCTCAAATATCTACAGATTTTGTAGCAATTTTTGTGTTAAGGATTGTGTCACTGTATCACAGAAACGCTAGTGTTGCCATTTGTTCTCTCCCAGAATCCTGTTTGTCTAATATATGTATTATATACACACACACACACACACACACACACACACACACACACACACACACACACACACACACACACACACACACACACACACACACACACACACACACACACACACAGACACACAGACACGTTATAAAGAAAAATGAATTGGTTATATTGTTACATTGCAGTCACTTTCAATTACCGGGTTCCAAAATCTTACGTAAAGGCGGATCCTGTGTAGGTTCGATATAATTATCATCTTCTTCTTCTTCTTCTGGCACAATGTAATCATCCTGAAATAAAGTCGGTAACTACTAAGGTGAATAAGACCTTCATACATGAAATAAAACCCACTTGTATAATGACCTTCATCCTCTCAGAGAAAGAACACTAGCCTCTCCTTGGTGACAGTATCTGCACTTACAGTACAGGAGCACTTCAGTGAAACCCTAATAGTTTTGTCTCGGACTATACATCTTAGATTTGAAACTCTTTTAGGGTCTCCCTCTCACAATGTTTCATGTGTGCCTATAGCACTTACACGGTCATTGATCTGGCATTTCCTAATATTCCTTTTTGTACAAGAACATGTTTAGCATGAAGAATAAAGGTGAATAATTATAGCTATGATGCTTGATCAATTTTATGCTTATTTTGTAAATTCGGAGAGTCCTGGAATGGGAATATAAGTAAAGAAAACAAGAGTTTAGATTTTCTGTGTTTTCTCAAAAGTTTTTTTTTAGGGGCAATGCTTTCTTACATTAATTCCTTGCGGACCCCGCTGGCACCAAAGAGGTTATGGGTGACGCTGTGACACTTCATGTGCCATCAGCTCATTCCAGTAACAGCCGTCTTCTAACTTATTAAATGAATGAGTTTGTAGCATGGCGTGTGACGTATTGTACTCCCACAAACATCCAGGGTGGTTTAGCAAAATTTAGCTTGGTTACCCCAAGGTTAAGCTGCAATGAATTCACAGAGCTAAATCAGTTCACACTGGTCAGTAGTAGAGATGTAGGAATATGTTCCAGTTTGGGTGACTTATGTTCCTTTTTGATGATTTGCATTATTTGCCCAGCTGCAAACATTTGTCAAAATGCTATTTGCATTCGCCAAACTATGCCCTACCCCCCCTCCAAAAAAATAACAAAAAATGAAAGACCCCAATAGGGGTTTAAAAAGTATGGTTTCGCGCCAATTTCATTCACTTGGAATGCTCCTGTAAGATATTTGCAGTTGGTGGATCTTGGTGACTTGTCATTTTTCACCAGGTGTGATCACCTAAAGATTGCTAAAAATCGATCCCTAGTCAGTAAACGGTCGTAAAAAAAAGAACCGTAGCCTGTTCTCATCTCTACTGCTCACCGGCTCACTCCCATCGTCAGTGGTCAGCGGATAGTGCGTGCGCTTTACCCATTCTAATACACAGCAAACAATTAACCGTGCACCTCCTGCAAGAAAATATTTTTCCAGCGAACCCTTAATTAATAAATCTTATTGCCTACTCATAACAAAACGGTTTGACCGATCCCATGCAGTATTTTGTCCTGGGCTCATGGTGGGAACATATGCTTAATAAGACACCACACGGTGCAGACTGCATGGGTGGTACCAGCTGACGTTACTGCAGGAGCTTCCAATGTCATGGCCGACAATGCCTTGCCGCTCTGCATGAAAAGCATTGTGGGAAGCAACTTTGGAAACGTCTGCTGTAATTGACAGCTGTACCGCCAACGCTAAGGTGCAGTTTGGGATTTACCAAGTGTGCAGTCCCCACACGGGCTCAGGAATTCACTATACTGCCTGGGACCCACCATTAAAATCATTTTTGCAAACCCCTTGCAGAAACCCCATGAATCCCTAGTGGGAATCATTGGTATATTTCATGTAGACAATTTCTAGACCATTAGACTAGTAATTAATTGCAATGGATTACGTGGAGACACTGCAACTACATTCAGTATATATATCAATATATAAATTCTATAACTACAGGGTAAATAGTTTAAACGATTAAATAATAATGGATTTCTGATAAGCAGGACTTCACCTCGTTAATATAACATGAAACAATACATACTAAATGTATAAAGCACAGTTGATTTAATTTAAAAAAAAAAAATTACCTCATCATTACACTGTTGCTTCAATGAGCCCACTTGCTTGTTGATTGCAGATTGGGCTTGTGACATTGCTTGAGATCTGGGAATGAATTGTGGCTTTGGTAAAGGCTTGTTTGGTGTGGCCTTGGGCAATGTTTGGCTTGACGTGGGTAGTGGGGTAGGTTTAGGCAATAGTTGGGCGGGCCTGGGCAAAGGCTGCTTGGGTTTAGGTAGTGGTCGACTTGGTACACTAGGTAGTTGTCTGCTTCCATGTTTATCTGTTTAAGAGAATAACAATTCACCTATGTGCAGAATAAGTCATTCACGCAGCATGTCACGTTTGATGTTAATGGTCTTGTCCCTTTGAATACCAACACTGTAGAATTATTCGATGTACTTCGCAACCTCTGAAAGTCATTGTTCTTAGAAGTAGGGTGCTCATTCCCTACTGTCATTCAGCTCAAATTCAATAAATACAACGTCGACAAAATAATTGTAGCTGGTCTTAACAGGTTTCACAGATTCTCCCACAGAAGGATTAGGTGACAGTGCATACAGATGTAGCAAGACTCACTGTCTCCGGCGCCCAAAGAAGCAAAAGTCTGCGGTGCCGGAGACCGTGCCTGCCGCGATGTATTGCGTTAGTTCTCTGCGTGACCACGGGTGGCAGCAGCACCGAAGACAGTTTGCTTAGCTACATCTGTAGAGGGACCTGTATTTGTCCAATATTGTTTCAGGTTCCAGACTCTTGTTTATAGATTACTTTTTCTTGTCCTTCTCACGTTTAAAATAAAATGTACACTGCAAAGTGCATCCAAAGAATACAAATATAAAATGTACACTGTAAAGTGCATTCAAAGAATACAAATATAAAATGTAGACATAATTTATAACTGAACTCATCATGACCTGGAAGATGTAAGGCAAAATGACTGTGGATTGTAAGGATGATGGCTCTTCTTGAGGAAAGGTTTTCAAATCCATCTGATGAAATGTCCAACATGACATTGATTATTCCTGCTCCTACGTATATTTCACTAGAAGCTGGGAAGGGCCTCATAGGTCAGGAAAAAAACCCCACCAATTGGATGGGTAAAGACAGAGTGGGGACCATCGTACTGAAACTCCCATTAAAGTCAATGAGCGCTTCCGCGCGTTAGTGCCCTGATGGACACTATTAGAACTTAACACCCATAGCTCACAAATAACTATATGTCAACAATGTGATAATGATCCAGTGCTGGCTTTCTTTTCCCATCTACCGATCTGTTATCAGCTTTGACAGAGTAAAATGGGAACAAAGATCTGTCGCAATTATCACCACACTGTTGAATCGGAGTTAATTGGCTGGCATGCAAAAATGGTGAATTTATTGTCCAACAGATGTTTTAAGATCCAGGTTCTGAGGTCCACTTACACTTCAATGAAATGCACCCGAAACTTGGATAGCTGCATTCTTAAAATCTGTATGTATATTGTGCATACTGATTGTTTATTCTACAGTGGTTTTTGTTTTTGTATTTTAGTCATTGCTGATCATTAATCAGAATTTGACAAAAAGTTCTCCTTAGGAGCAACCATTTAAGTTCCAGGTTTTTTAAATAAGCTTTCAAGCAGTCCTCCCTTCCTTAAAAAATAAATATGTGTATTGTTAAAGGATCATTCTGCTGCACATCCAGGAATGTGGTATATATGATTCCATGCAGAAAATGTGGCCTAGGATGCTACTGTACATTGGTGAAACCAGCCCAAAACATCAAACCAGAAGGAACCTACACAGACACACAATAACACACCATGCAGAAGGAAGGTACTGCACTCCAGTGGGATACGACTTCTCACAGCCAGATCACTTAATACATTATTTAAAACACATCAAAATCCTCAACAGAAAGTATAAAAGCACTCAAGAACGGAAAACATTTGAATTCAAAATGATAATGCTCTTTGACACTAAAAGAAAGGGACTTAATGCTGATTATTGGGTTTCCTACACACCATTAGAATTGTTTGTAATGTTACTCCCTCTCTGTAAATTTTACATATCAACCCCCTTCCCCCCTCTTCCTCCCCCCCTCCCCCCTCTTCCTCCCCCCCCTCTTCCTCCCCCCTCCCCTGCACACTGCTGATGGATGCTTTGTCCTATATCTCACTGTCCCTTTCATCCATTTATTGCCATGTGTTTTTTGTATTTACTATTCTCTTTGCCTTTCCTACTCATCTGCCTTGGACAGTTATCTTTTTTTTTTTTTTTTTTACACCTGTGTTTAATTCATGGAATCTTTGTTAATCAGTATTGCTGACCGGAGGAAGCGAGGAGAACTATTGAAAGTGGTCTTATAATAATAATAATAATAATAATAATAATAATAATAATAATTGTTGGGCCAAATAAAAAAAAAAGGTATGGCCTAATATTGAAGTACTCATTTACTCTGCACTATCGCAACTGCACTAACACGGCTTTCTCTACTAAATTCATGTATTATTAACATATTCACACCTTTCTTTAAAACTATATAAATAGCATTGTTGTAGTACCATTTTAATACATTATAAAAATAATAAAATATTGCATTCACAAAGGTGCAATTAAAATCGCCTTTAAAGCAGGACTTCCAGTCTCTGCCGAGTTGTACTCTGCATAGTAACTTGCGAGATCACACCCTCTGATGAAGTCATTTCGATGATGAAACGTGGAAGGTTGGACTCTGAAGCACAAGTGCCGAGCACTGCACCATGCGGAGGACAATATTGAGAGCCCGGACATGGAAAGAACTGTGAATCCGGAAATAACCTAGTGTGCCTAAGGCTGCGCTTATAGTGCCGGTGACAGCGACGCGACGTCCGACTGCGGTCGCTGGAAAAATCAAATAAAGAGGACTTCCAGCGATCGCGACCAAGCCGTTGCTCCGTCGTGCGGCGCTTACTATAAGCGCAGCCCAAGGAATCCTCCTTGCAGTCTGATCACAGCTATGAGCATTGCTTGCAGAGTATACCTCAGCAGAAAAGGGAAATCCTGCTTTCAACGGGATTTTAATCGTACCCTTGCGAGTGCAATATTGTATTATTTTTAGAATAATGTATTAACATGGTACTTTACTATGGACCATGCACTCTTCTTTTTGCTTTTAGTTGCTTTGCATTGGAATTGGTCAAACGAAAGCAGCTGTAGTAAGACTCAGGGCTGTTTTAAACCTCTTGGATTTTCAAGGATTTTTAAAGGGTCACTCTCTCCTACAAATCAAAGTAAAGTTTTTTTTAATTGAATTATAACTTTGAGGCACACACACACACACACACACACACACACACACACACACACACACACACACACACACACACACACACACACACACACACACTGTATCTAGTATATTGCATTCATTATTACTTAAGTCTGGATATAATTGTATTTGTAGTAGTGTAGTGGTACCTGCATATGCCCCATCACTAGCAGAGAAACTGAATGCTTTAGGGATAATATTTTCTTGCTCTGTCGGTGGAGGTTCATAATTGTCATCACCCCCATCTTCTGAAGGGACAACGTAGGTCTCGGAATCAGATTGTTCATCGGCATTTTCATAATCGCTGTCCTGCACAAATAAAAAGCAGTATATGTTTCAGTGCTGTGGGCCGGTACATTTGGTCTCACTTCTCTTTTCTGTATCAGCATTTACTATATAGACTAGAAATAGTAAAACACTTACAAAGTCATCTGACCACTGCTCCTCCTCATCGCCTGGATTACCTAAACAAAACGATACCAGATAGAGACATGGGTATGAAGCATTTTATTTTGTCAGAATCCTACTATCTGGCTGTACAAAACTCATCAGATTAACTACAACTTGCCCTATCTCACAATTATATTATTAATCACTCTGATATTGTCAAACTGTACAGCTCAGAGTAATTTGATGTACAGTATTACTATAAGTGGAGTGCTTCTAACTTTAACATACTACCAACCTGTATTTTGATTGCCAGTATGCTGTGCATAAAATCTATTTAAAGCAAAAGGTGTGTGTACATAAAGTATATGTGATAATGGATGCAGCTGAAATACGCCCCAAAAATATGAAAATGAAAAAAAAAACGTGGGTCTACTAGGGCATAAGGAAACATGTTCTGATGCCCTACACAATATTCTGCTCCAAGGTGCATCATATGTAACAAATTTGCTACTCCAGATTATTAAATCTAGTGGGATTTTTAACCAAGAAGGTTTACACCACCCGAGACCGGTTGGACTTTTTGAGATGGAGACTGAAGAGAGAAAAAAAGACTCACAGAGGCACAAAGTATGATACATCTCATTATAATATGTAACTACTCCCTCACTACTCCTTTTGACACGACATAAATTGCAAATCGGACACACATTTGGTAAAAAATGAAGCAATGACATACACACACTTGACGTCAAGAGGTCCAAAATCAAGATGACACTTTGGATCGAATGCTCCAAAATTGCCTTAGTACGTAGACGCCAAAACATTCTCAAAGTTTAGAATGTCCCACAATTTCAAATTCAGCCTCACGGTCCCATGATGTATCAGATCCCACTCCCACCCGGCCCCACAACAGATTCAAGTTATTGCCCTGATCATCCAATCGTGGCGTTACACCACCGGCGTTCCTGAGACCATCCCAATCGGGCATCGAGAATCGGAGGATGGGTGCGGGATCAGAGTGGCAACAGAAGGGAGTTCTTTGTGATGAGCTTTCAATTTTACGGCTTATGCATTTGAGTGTGCATTTTAAATATATGGAAAACAAAGAACAGCATTTTAAATATCTAATATCTTTTGTTAAAGACTTTTCTTCAGTTTACACAAAAAGGAAAATTCCTCCAAGTAAATTTATACAGTAACCTCAAAATGTGTGAATGCGCAGGGTTAAACAAATTGCCTATAATTAGCTACGATGTCTACATGTTGCTTTGCCCAGCAAATATGGGGTTATCTTGTCAGGAAAAGTGAAGATAACAAACATTTAAGGCACAGCCATCATTAACAAACCGACCTATGACACCAAATAGAAAGCGTTATAATTATAATACGATAATGTGGGGGGTTCGTTTTCCTAGCTAGCTATGATCCTTTGCCAAGTTGCAAGTTCAGTCCATAAAACAGAAATAAAATACTACAACTGTTATAGTAAAATTATATTTTTTATGAAAGGGACTAGCATAACACATCATCATCATCATCATCATTATCTGATCAGCCAATATGTTACACAAAACTATTAATTACTTTTCACAATGCTAAAATCTAGGTGGCATTTATTTATTTATGATGAACTCGTTGTTATTGTGAAAAATAAATATATATTCTCTTTATTTTCATGGTTGAAATGTTCATTATATGTACAATTGATTGTAATTAACTTTAAATCACTCTATTGATATACAGTGAATACCAATCACTATTAAAATGTGTTAATTGAAGGAGTTAATAAAAACACTAATTTTAAAAAAAATATTATATATATATATATATATATATATATATATATATATATATATATATATATATATATATATATATATATATATATATATATATATATACACACACAGTACACACACACACACACACACACACACACACAGTACACACACACAGTACACACACAATACAAAACACACACACACACACACACACACACACACACACACACACACACACACAATAAATGAGCACTTCAGTACTAGGTGACACTTTTTTAATTTGGACTACATTGATGTAGTAAGACAAACTTTGGAGAGTTTTTCTCTCTTCCTCATCTTCCTCATCCTCACCTCAGGTCTGCAATACTGATTTACAAAGGATTCTACATTGTGTTTTAAACAGAGATTAGAAAAGAAAAAAAGGGAAAGAAAAAGCAAACAAAACAAACGTAGATGAGGTGGGGTGAGAAAGGGGTGTTTGAAGACACTGGAAGGGTAATAAAACTGTGACAAGGAAGGTGAGAATAAGGGATGGTTGGGCTGTACATCAACATACACACATTTGTACGTGTGTGGGTGTATGTATATATATATATATATAAATATATATATATATATATATATATATATATATATATATATATATATATATATATATATATATATAAAGTTTGCAATGAAATCCAGTGTGGAATGGAACGGGGACAACTCACTGGTGCAGTATTCCTAGATTTTGCAAAGGCTTTTGACACAGTTGATCATGCTATCCTGCTTAACAAACTCCAGAGCTCTGGAATAGGGAAGCATGCTTTAAACTGGTTTCAGTCCTACCTATCAGGAAGATCCCAACATGTGTCCATCTCAGGCTCTAACTCCAACCCCCTGGATATCACCTGTGGTGTCCCGCAAGGCTCTGTTCTGGGGCCCCTACTCTTCTCAGTGTTCATTAATGATCTTCCCACAGCTTGTCAGGAAGCCTCAATACACATGTATGCAGACGACACAATCCTATATGCACACAGCCAGAGCCTCTCTGACCTTCAACACATACTTCAGTCTGACTTTTTGAGACTCGTAAACTGGATTTCCCAAAACAAACTGTTTTTAAACACTGACAAGACTGTAACAATGGTGTTTGGGACCAAGACTAAATTTTTAAAGCTTCCAGTGACTGAGCTCCTGATTAGAACCAACGCTAACACCACCCTAAACCCTGTCACTAGTTTTAAATACCTGGGCTTATGGTTTGACTCCCACTTAACATTCGGGATGCACATTGATACCCTGACAACCAAGACCTATGCCAAACTAGGGGTACTTTACAGGAACAAATCCTCCCTAAGTCTCCTGGTCAGAAAGCGTATCGCACAGCAGATGCTAATGCCAATTATTGACTATGGAGACATAGTATATGGCTCAGCACCTCAAACCCACCTTGGCAAACTTGACACCCTCTACAATTCAATTTGTCGTTTTGTTCTCCAATGCAACTACAACACACATCACTGCGATATGCTCAAAGAACTAGATTGGTCAATACTAGAGTCTAGGCGCAAAGTTCACCTTTCCTGTCTTACCTTTAAATTCTTCATGGGCAAGCTACCCAGCTATCTGAACAAGCTCCTCACCCCTACCACTTGCAGCACTTATCATCTGAGATCAGACTCCAAAATACTGTTCATGGTCCCAAGGCTCAACAAAGTATCCGGACGTTCCTCCTTCTCCTACCATGCACCCCAAAACTGGAACAACCTACCAGAGACTCTCACATCCACCACCAGTTTAAGTTCTTTCAAATCTAAGGCTGTCTCACACTTTAATCTGGTCTGTAACTGTTTCATACGCCCATAATATATATTTTCTTTAACTGTGCATACAATGTCTTGTATATAATGTATACCCTGTTCATTTATGTAACTGTATTTGTAACCATGTATTATTTGTTTTACTCTGTGCCCAGGACATACTTGAAAATGAGAGGTAACTCTCAATGTATTACTTCCTGGTAGAATATTTTATAAATAAATAAATAAATATATACAGTGTTAGACAAACCTATACATTTGCACACCCCGGGCGAGTGGATGTAACATCGTGGCGAGCTCCTATTGGCCCAAGCAGCACACGTGTGGTACTAGGTGGCGAGTAGATTTTTTTTGTTCGGCGAGTAGATTTTTTGGTGATTTGTCGACCACTGTGTATATATAGATATTATTAGGTTATATTGTGGTTAATAATTCCATTTTACATTTTTTAATTTTATTAATGTAATTCAATTTTAGTGTTATTTTATATCCTCTTTAGCGCTACTTAATTTTTGTGTTGTTTTTGTTATATATATAACAAAAACAACACAAAAATTAAGTAGCGCTAAAGAGGATATAAAATAACACTAAAATTGAATTACATTAATAAAATTAAAAAATGTAAAATGGAATTATTAACCACAATATAACCTAATAATATCTACAAATCATAACGTGATATGTGAACAAGGGAAAAAGTCCAAAAATAAATGTTCCACTCAAACAAAAATCCAGAGAGAAAAATAGTCCCAATTGAAGATTAAATCCTGTAAGTGCACATTCTTATGGGTTGCTGATTTTTTAAATAAATATATTGAAAACAACACAATTAAAGCCTGCAATTAACTAGATAAATAATACAAACTTGCTCAAATCAAAAGTAGGTACACTGATGAAAATAACAGCCTAATGACGGTGCTAGGGACAAGTATAAATGAATGCCAGCAAAGAAAGAGAAAAGGGTCCCTGTAAAAGCACTCAAGCAAAGGTGATATATAAATTGATTTATTAAAGAAACATGAATTACACAAAATGAGATAAAACAGTCCCCAAGGTATCCCTACACCATGAAGTCTAACCTAAACATAGAATGAGATTACTATAATGTAATATGGTATATGGAACACACATAAACCATATATGATGTGCAGAGCAAGAAAAACAAATGTTTAACCTGCTAAGCAATGTGTAGACCTGCCGGTCAGTAAGGAATTCTATGTAAGGAAGCTGAATGTTGTGACCAAATAACTGCTGACAAAGGATTTAACCCCTAATGCAGTAGCACTCAGTTAACCACTCAATCAGCCACAATAAGGCAGTACAAAGCCTGAAAACCACAAGCAAAAAGCAAATGCAGAGTATACTTGCAAGTGATCATATTTTTGCAGAGCAAAAAAAGTCCTGGAATGGTATAGGTTGCAGATTGGGGTGTCCAGCAGGGGTTCACACTGAAGTGTTGTGGGTCCAGGGGGAGTGCAAACAAACACAACCCCGACGTACGTATCGCACCCTGGCTTTGTCCGGACGAATATATATATATATATATATATATATATATAATGGAAATATTACTGTATGCTCATTTGCATGTCTTAGACATGCAAATGAGCATACAGTAATATTTCCATTTGCTATATGCTTTGCTGTGGAGGGTTTTTGTCACTTATTTTACTCACCATAACTTAACTAAGTATAAATATATATATATATTTATATATATATCAAATGGAAATATTACTGTATGCTCATTTGCATGTCTTAGACAGGCCTACAACCCCACCTTTCACCATTATAACCCAGCACACAGCACTTCCACTGCAGCAAGGGATTCTGGGAAATAACATGCAAATGAGCACACAGTGCCACCTTTTGATTCAAAACCATAAACATGGTTCCCTATAGGCTTAAGCTTGCTGCATGGTCACAGCTTTGAGCACAGCCGGGTTAGGATGCATAGCCAGCAAACCCACCCACAGACAGACTGTTTCGACCATAATGGGTCTCCTCAGTGTGGGGTTGGTTATACTGGCTATGCAAAAATGAAGCAAGGGATAGATTTTACCATACTTAGTTAAGTTATGGTGGGTAAAAAAAGTGACAAAAACCCTACACAGCAAATGAGCATACAGCTATAGCTATAGCTATATATATATATCAGTATATATAGACATGGCCCTTAGCACTCATGGGAAGAGAGTTCTCTCGTGTCAGTAGTGACTCATAAAACTTCTGTCTCGGTTCAGGCCATCGCTAAGTGTCCCGAACAGTTGCATACATTTGTATTCATGCAACTGTCTCTCTTTCAGTGTTCTAAGATTACCTTGGAGTATGGCAACCCTCAGATCATAGGTGACACCTAATACTGAAGTACTCCGATATTCTGCACTATCGCAACTGGTCTAACGCGGCTATTTCCGTTTTATTCAACACACACACACACACACAATATCTTGTACTTACCTGATGCATAGTCTCTTCGTGGCACGCTGGGTGGACCTTTATTTGTTATTCTGTAAACAGACATTACCATTATGATCCAACAGTAGCAAACCATTCGGCGAAAATAAACGCAAGCATAAAGCAAGGACTACTGTTTGGTAATGATAGATACAAATAGAGAGAGGAACAAGCACGTGAAAATAACACAGAGAAAGCAGTATAATGCACATAAACTTATAATATGATCACTATTATCCAGTTATGAGAAAGTATTATTCCTTAATACATGAAGCATCGTCACAGAATTAATGGGAAATGACACATTTACCATACAGCACCAAGTTAATTCTATCAAACACAAAGTAATGAGAAATTTCAATTATATTTGTGCTACAACAGGATCATCATTAACTAGCACCTTAATCATTCAATTTGGAGAATACATTTTAATGTGGTTTTAGTATTTTGTATGATTTAAATATGCAATCCCATATGTTAATATATACGTTGGATTTGCCTTAATGCATAAGCACTAAGCCGGGTAAACCACTTCTCTTCCATATGTAATGGTCGCTTCATAATGTAAGTTAGGATCTGTTTAATAGCTGTGGAAAGTTGATAAAGCCTTACTTATATTTATACAATAACGTGTATTAAAGAATGCAAACTGCTGCAATAAATACAGTACTACTTTTGTGAGAGGCAAATTAGTATCTTAAACCAAGACGAGGAGTATATGCCCCATTAATTCCAGGGAAACAGATAGAAGGCCATAATCACAAAGTTATTTTAAGAAATTCAGCTCTTTAACTAGTAAAGAGAGTCAAATCAGGCGTTTGTCCTAGATTGGCTCACCTACAAAAACAGCTAGTTTGCTATGGCCAAAATCGTCTACATCAGGGGTGCTCAACCCCAGTCCAGAAGACCCCTAACAGGTCAAGTTTTCAGGATATCCCTGTCTCAACACAGGTGGCTCAGTCTTTGCTTCAATAGAGGTGGCTCAGTCTCTGCTTCAGCACAGGTGGCTCAGTCTCTGTTTCAGCAAAGGTGGCTCAATCAGAAGCTTAGTCTTTGACTGAGTCTCTGATTGAGCCACCTGTGCTGAAGTTGGAATATACAGTACAGAAAACCTGACCAGCTGGGGGGGGGGGGGGGGGGGGGGGCTTGAGGACGGGAGTTAAGCTCCTCTGGTCTACACGTGTCTTCTGGTTTGGTAACATAGATTACTCCTCAAAGGGCCTTGAAAGTTGGAAGGGGTACTCTACACATTCTGACACCACCAGGATTTCATTTATACTTCAACTACAGTGTAAGATCCATATTTAATAATGGTTCAATGTCAATGAGCTTTCTTTGGGGTTTATCTCAATGTGGTGCAATATTCCTAGTTCTCCTTAACTAACTGCAATGCTTATTTTTAATGAATAAAGTTATGCAGGCTATTTTTATACTGGTGATCAACCCATATAAACCGGTTAATTAGGAAACAGGGGCACAATAGTTTATTGGGAGAATACAGACCCGTGCCTTTTTATTTACCATTGATAAAAAATTATTGCCTCATCTACTGTCCTTCAATACTCGTACAAATTAGGCAATCAGGAGTAGGATTTTCCTGTTGCGTATTACCAACAAGTAAATGTCAACTGGGTATATATTTTAATGCAAATCTGGGTATATATTTGAAAAGTCTAGTGTCAGTCTAGGAAACAAATTGCACCAGATATATTCAAGAAAAAAAAGGCCCATTTCAAAACAATATATTTGACACATCTGGTGCAATCATTGTGCCCCCTGTTTGCTCCAGGTTTGAATTGATATGAGATTATGTGGAATATTGCTAGTCTTTGAAAGATTGGGATTTTTTTATTAATGCAGCGTACAGCTACTTTCAGATTCCAGTGCAGGTGGTTACAGAAATGAATACACTTTTTCAGGGTCCTGGTGAAACATGTGGTGTGCAAAGCTGCAATTATATGCCAGAATATTGATGTTCTATATATATAACGGCAGTAATTTTGTGTATTTTTGATACAAAAAAATAATAATACTACTAGGTCAAAAAGACCTTATGATTTACATATGCAAGAATTTAAAAAAAAGGAGAGATGTATATCAAGATACAAGTAGTTCAGCAGATATTAAAGGGAATGTAATTTGTTTAAAATATGCTTATATTTATAAATTACATTCGTAAGGTGACATAAATCCTGTATATCTGCCAACAATTAGTTTAATAAACAGATGTAAAAAAAATCACTTTAGCATCTGCCTGTATCTTGATATACAAGTCCCAGGGGTTTTACAAACCATGAGAGACTTTTTCACCTATGAAATGTCAAATCACAGTAAGGGATGCATACTTCAGGCATCAAAAAGCATTTAGTATTTTTAATTTATATTTAAATGCAAGATAGTGAAATGACATTTGTTAGGTGTAACATGATAAACAACCTTTTCAGAAAAAGTATAGCCAGGCAAAGATCGGGTTAATATCTATTGTGACAGAGTCACTGACTCAGTAGGCTGGAATGGAGGATATGTGTACCGTCCAGCACTCAACCAGTTAACCTACTTCTGGAGATCTGCATGCACCTGCAGGCTAATTAAGCAGGATTCCTGAGAGACAAAGAGAGAGACAGAGAGAGAGAGAGAGAGAGACAGAGAGAGAGACAGAGAGATAGACTGTTTTCCCCAGAGAAGTTGGGGTGCTCCCCAGCTGCGGAAGCTGGTATAGAGGACCTACAGAGGAGTTTCTCTGGGCTCAACGTGGGGCTGAGTTCCCCTAGGAAGAAAGGAGGAGAGACTCTGCTGAAGCAGGGACGTCTGCTCCAAAAGGACTAAAATAAGCAAAACCCTTATTATTGTATGCAGAGACTGTGTTACACTATGGTATATGTCAGGGCAGGTTTTGGCTTGGGAACCAGCTTAGCTGGCCATGCAGTTAGTGAGGGCGAAAGCTATGGTATATTTAGCTTTCCCTAAAGGGAATAGGTGTTTATTTTCAATGATTTGGTTTCCTTAAAGGTTCAGTGCACCCAGAGTTTATTTGTTTGTGGCTAATAAACCACTACAGTTAGTTACATACCGTGTCTAGCGTTTTACTGATCCTGCCGCGAGGCCGTCCTGCCACTATATATATATATATATATATATATATATATATATATATATATATATATATATATATATATATATATATATATATATATATATATATATATATATATATATATATATATATATATATATATTACACTATTGAAGCAAAGGGTCTTCAGAGCTGAACCCCATTCATTTCAGCTCCAGAGACCATCTGCTTCCAGAGATACTTATCTCTGTAGGGGGTGCCAGTAGCTGCTCGGATACCAGGGATCATGTAATGGCGGAGTTTCAAAGCTCCAGCGCCCTGCAGGCCAATAGGGGGCTGTGACATCATCAGGTTCAGCTTCCTATTGGCTCGAGTGATGCGGGAGCTTTAAACCCCAGCTAGCTCAGCTGGAGTGGCTACCGGCACCCCTTACAGAGGTAAAGATCTCCGAAGCAGGGGGTCCCCGGAGCGGAAAATGGGGTTAAGCTCCGGAGACTCTAATCCTGTGTAAGAAAATAAAAATAAACATTTAAAAAAAACAGAAGCGCTTGGATTGCCTCTTTAAGAGACTTCGGCTTGTGTATTACGTTATACCAGTCATACCCTAAAAACTTGTGTTATTTCACCATCTTGCATTTAAAAATTAATTATAAAAAATACTAAAATGCTCAGAAGTGATATATTTTGATTCTTGGAGTGTGTGTCCCTCACCGTGATTGGAGGTTGATTACTACAAGACAAGTCGTTGACCGGATAGCACCTGTACTTGCATCGCAATGGAAGACACCCTTATTGCGAGTGCGCTGCACTTCCTTTGTATGGAAACGAGCATGATAGTCAGTCTAGCAATGTGACGAGGGAATCTTTCATTTACAGTAAATCCATGGTGAAGGGACAGGTCACTCTGAGGTCAACCTAGATCCATTAATATCCCCCTCACATGGTTTGTGCTATATGGTCTTTTTCTTTCCTCACTCATGCATCTAGCTACTTCATTTACATTTCACATATAAAATAAAATTGTCCTCCAGCGCGTGGTCTTATTGCTCTTTTCTTCCTTATAAGTGGTATAATAGGCGTCGACAATCAATAACTTTATCTATAGAGAAGTAGAGAACTTAACACTTGCCTGTGTGTTTGTTCCCGTGGTATATACTCCTCTATGTTCCTTCTGCTGTTACCTTAAAAGGTGGAGAGAGGCATAGCATAACACTGTTTATTGAAAAAACTTTGAGAGGTGGGATAAAATGCACTTACAAACGACCAACCACATGGATTGTGGTGGTTTCTGGTGCTGCAAGTGTCCTTAAAAAGTTGTCCTTTCTGGAGGTGCTTTGCTGTCACTCGTTCTCAACTCCTGTTGCACAGTCTGTTGTGCCTCTCCTTTTCCGTTTCTGCGCATGCGCAGACCTCTCTGCTGCTTGTCAGTGTTGATTGGCTGATCCGCAAACTCCACAGGCATGGTGGCTCCAAGAGACCAAAAAAGGGGATGTCCACATCAAACGCGTTTCGCCTGGTTTGGCTTCCTCAGTGATGAGGATGATGATCAGCCAATCAACACTGACAAGCAGCAGAGAGGTCTGCGCATGCGTGGCGCGCAGAAACGGACGAGGAGGCACAACAGACTGTGCACGAGTCTGGGAAAGCTCCTCATTCCCGTGGACCCAAACTGACAGTCAGGAGTTGAGAACGAGTGATGGCAAAGAACCTCCAGAAAGGACAACTTTTTAAGGACACTTGCAGCAACAGAAACCACCACAATCCATGTGGTTGGTCATTTGTAAGTGCATTTTATCCCACCTCTTAAAGTTTTTTCAATAAACAGTATTATGCTATGCCTCTCTCCACCTTTTAAGGTAACAGCAGAAGGAACATAGAGGAGTATATACCACGGGAACAAACACACAGGCAAGTGTTAAGTTCTCTACTTCTCTATAGATAAAGTTATTGATTGTCGACGCCTATTATACCACTTGTGTGTGGTGTTCTTTTGTTGTTGTCTTTTTGTCTATATAAGGAAGAAAAGAGCAATAAGACCACTCGCTGGAGGACAACTTTATTTTCTACAATTCTTACATAAGGAGGAGTTTGAATAACCTCCTGGGACACTAGCTGCGGGACTTAAAGTATTTATTGCACTTCGTTAATAGGACTAGCGCCACTTTTACTTTTCTTTATTGTACATTTCACATATAAAAAAGAGTAGGAATAAGTTAGTGATCCAAAACATATTACTGAATATGACACTATGGTGAAGTGTGTATTACAGTAAGAATGTATCGGAAAGTGCAACCTCTGACATATTGGATTATTTTATTATGGTTATTACACAAGTTATTATACATTTGAAAAATTAACGGTGTACTACAAGCACTGCAGAAGCAGACACAGAAAGCAAACAGGACTTTAGGTTGAATAGAATTAAACATGCAAGTTTTGATTTTCCTACCGATCCCAAGTATCTTTCCCAGTTTTGCAAAATAACGCCACTTGATCATTTTGGAACCTAAACACCAATAGAAAAAGTGCTCACACTCATGGATTTGGAAAAAGTCGATCATGTTTGAGAGAAAACAACATGAGGAACAAAACAAAGATAGAAGCTGATAATTCTATGGACCAGTGGTTTTCAACCTGTGCATGTGAAATCCCACACAGTCTGTCATTAAACTAAAATGTAACAGTCTAACTAGCTTTCCTAAACAAATCTAACAATGCGCATTGCAAAGGTTTGGCTGCTTACAATTTTTGGAAAAATAGTAATACATTAAATTTCGTAGGGGTCTCTGAATTGAGAAGAGTTTGTCAATCACATGCTTTCTTTATCTTATCCCACGCGGTCCTTATCAGGGGGCAAAATTAAAGGGGTAGGACTCTGGTTGCACAAACTCTTGCTGAACACACAGTGACATCACATAAAAGGGAGCAGACAGAGGAAAATCAAACCGCTCCCAAAGTCTAACTTTAAAAATGTATACGTGTCAGATTTGGGTAAAAATGCACCAATTATCCAGATGAGGCCCCTTAAACAGGTCACTGGAATTAGTTCACTTTGAGTATAAGAGGGATTGTCCCTTTACGGACCGCAGGAACTGTTACAGAATGTACTGTGACATGGAATCCTTGCCTAACTATCCTATAACCTGCAAAATAAACTCATCAAACATACCGGAAGTTTAGAGCAACACAAAACGAGAACAAAAAAAAAGGCAAAAAACATGGTTTCTTGTCATTACCAAATATTGTGTGCAATCATCCACAGAACACAGATTGAAAACCACGGATATAGATGTTATATAAAACATGCAAAATTGAGAGATAATTATGTCCAATAATGGTATCATTTTTAGAAGCGGAAAAATTAAAATGAAATAAAAGGAAACTGTACTTATTCACCAATTAGCAAATTACTGTAAATGTCATGAAATGAGATATAATTATATTCCAAGTAGATATTTGCTAACAGGAATGTGTGGTAGATATGTTACTCAGAAGTTTTCTATACAGGTAAGTTTAATCAGGAGAATTTGCTAATGTTTAAACTATCACATTAACTAGCATACACAATACAATGGATTATTACTTACATTCTTTCTTAAGCCTTTAATGATGCTCAATAGGATATTGCTAATGCCAATGTATTAGGATTGTTTAATCCATCAAGGCAATGCACTAATTAGATTTTAGCTCCCAAACGTGTGGGCTATCTTACAAACGGCAGATGCAGATACGCTGGTGATTACCTCTGTTTAATATATATTCCTTGGAATATACAAAGCATGTAATGCTTTTAAGCAAAGCTAGGAGGATAGAGATAGGTGTGTATTATATATATGGTACCGTGTTAGCCGAGCTTTAATAATCATAAATGAATAGACGATACCGTTCTGTGGCTAACAAAATGCTTATATTTGTGTGAGCTTTCGAGATACACTGATCTCGTCTTCCGGCGATGGTACGTACATTGAATAAAGCAGGCAAGGTTAAACTTACAAACAGTGCATATACTGTAGGAATGTTATCTGTGACTGAAACCTAACACCCCCTCCCCCCCAGTATGCGATTTATGACTTGAGGTATTAAATAGTCCCTGAATGTTGGTGATGTAAGAGTGTGTGTGTGTGTATGTAAATATAAATTGGTAAAGAGCCCACAGTGTATACAGCGCTTTACAAAAGGTGTGTGTGGAGTGGGAGTGTATATAAATGGTGTGGGTAG
The DNA here is from genome assembly GCF_040206685.1 of Ascaphus truei. Taxonomy (NCBI): domain Eukaryota; kingdom Metazoa; phylum Chordata; class Amphibia; order Anura; family Ascaphidae; genus Ascaphus; species Ascaphus truei. The sequence goes on along the minus strand of NC_134490.1, from coordinate 76,709,580 downwards.
GTGTGGAAATGTAAGAGGCTGTAGCATTACTAAAAGTGTGTGTAGATACTAAGTGGCCCCTATTGGTATACAGGGATGGAATTGCATAGAGTATTTGTATGTGTAAGAGACAGCTGTTTGTGTGTGTGTATATATCTATATATCGCAGTATATATAGACATGGCCTTTAGCACTTATGGGAAGAGAATTCTCTCATGTCAGTAGTGACTCATAAAACTTAGGTCTCGGTTTAGGCCATCGCTAAGTGTCCCGAACAGTTGCAACCATCTCTCTTTCGGTGTTCTAAGATTACCTTTGAGTATGGCCACCTTGAGATCATTCATCCTGTGGCCAGAGTCAGAGAAATGTTCGCTGACAGGACTGTCTCTTGTTCCGCGTGTGATGCTGTGGCGATGCAGATTCATTCTCTTGTTTAGCCCCTGTCCCGTCTCACCTATGTAATAGCAGCCCCCTGGGCATTTCATGCACATGATGAGGTACAGCAATGTCGTGTACTTCTTCATGTCCATGAAATGCCCAGGGGGCTGCTACTACATAGGTGAGATGGGACAGGGGCTAAACAAGTGTGGTGGGTGTTGGAGTTTGAGCTAACTGGGAATGTGTGTGTTAATTAAATTCCTATTGACTGACTTATAGAGAAAATATCTGATGGACAACTGTTGTCCGATATAATTCTTCCTAGCATGGAGTACAATTAAGTGGGGAATCTTTTGATCCTACATGGATCTACTGTATTCTGTTTTCTGTGTATTCTGTTGTGTCATTGATACCTTTAGTGCTGCTTTTGTCTGCTGCATAGTAAATAGTTGTCTACCATTGCACTTATAAATCCAATATAACAGTACTTCATTATATTGGTTCTCTTTCATTACTTTATAGGGTCCTACCACCTTGGGACTGTGACTCATCTCCTACTATAAAGGATCTATTGCTATGTCCACACAGTCTGATCAGTCAGACTTACTCACACTAATTGTCTAATATTGTGCCTGTGTCGATTTCCACATATATATATTTTTACACAGCATTCCAAAAATAAACGCGATACCGTTAATAGCCAACTTGTGGCTAAAAAGACGGCAAGCTTTGAGGAGCACAAAAGTCCCTTCTTCATGCAGATCTTTTAGCAAGTAAAAAAAAAAATTTCAAAGGCCTGAAGGGACCTTTGCGGTCCTGAACGCTTGCACACTTGCACGCTTGCACACTTTTTTTACCACGAGTTATCTGCTAAATGTATCACTTTTACTTTACTTTTGCTTGTCTTTTCTATGGGCTAACATGGTACCATCCTCGATTTGTATTGTGAAAGAAAACTCCACGTCGTTAAGAGGCATTTCTACATGCTCGTCAACATTTAATTGTTATGTTGCAAATGACACTTCTGTACTTACATGAATTAATTGCTGAGTTTGTAAATGCAAGCTGTAGGCTGGGAACAGGAAGGGTGCTTCTCATCTATCTACTGTACAATTAAAATGCTGAGTGGCTTGACACTGAAATGCCTGTTTTGTTTAGCTCGGCCTCTATGTGGGATATGCTCCACCCACACACACCCTATAGATATCAATAGTTACATTTGACCTTTGTTGACAGTATTGGAGGATGGATGAGATAGTTAGAATGAGAGGGAATATTAGATATTTCTTGTTCCCCTACCGGGTTTCTTTCTGCAATATCAAACATTATCCACTGTGGAGAGCCTTGAATGTTATAACATTTTCAGTGCCAAATGTCCCGACATTTATAGGAGCATAAAATATATGTTCCTAATTAAAGGAAGGAAAAAAATGAATTAACCGATGCTCGATTTAACAAATAAAGAGAGCAGTGAAAATAGTCATCCACTTAACAGAACGTATACTGGATTCAGATATGTATTGCGAGGTCTGGAGCTGTTTCTGCCTCCTTCTTGCATAGCTGCAGATATTGAATGATGGGCCGTTGATAGAGAGTTCTGCAGTCCTTTCATTGTAGCACCAGATGGGTTACACGAGATGCAGAGATCCTTCCACAGCTGCAGATTCTGCATAGAGACGTGTCGGTATCCAGGAAGGGCTGTTCCGCAGCCCGGAGGAGGGGGACTGCCTGCGTTCTATGTCTGCAGCTGTGCAGGACAGCGGCAAAAACACCTCCAGACCTCGCAATATGTAACAGAACGCAAACTGGATTCAGGTATGTGAATAACTATTTTCACGGCTCTCTTTGTTTCTTAAAGCGAGTGGCGGACAATTTGTTTTTTTCCTTCCCTTAATTGGGAAGGAATATTTCATGCACCATTCCATCCTCTAAAACTCAACCCTGGTTTTACTAAGCCAAACACACACCTGTTCCCATTTGTAATTCACACCTCTTTCATGTGCACAGAAGAGAAGGAAGGAGACATCGCCTCAACTATTAGACCTAACCTGTTGGATTGACCCACAGATTTGTTTAATCACTATCATCCTGGGAAAGGATTTCATTCTCTCCTGTGCATGGAAGCGACAAAGACTTGTTGCAGAACAAGATCAGCAGAGTATACTCAAAGCAACGCACGCTTGGGAAATGAAGAACATTGAAAAAAACGCATGAGACTAAATAAAAAAAACTGAAACTATTAATAACATTAAAAGTACTGAAATAATGACGTAAAAGCCACATTCGGCTGTTTTTGAGGAACTGTATTATGATTCTGCTACAGTAATACTAGCTCATAACTTTTTATCAATTTGTTTAACTATTTCTACTTTTCAGGGAGCAACGGTCCTTATGGTGTTTCAATCATTGTTTAAAATAACAGTAAGCTGTAAACATTTGTACATCTGAGTTTCAATACCGTTAGACTAAGCTTTTGGAGGAAGGGGACTTTATCTCCCAGTTAGAGAGGTGACCATGTTTTAAATGTGCTTTGCAAAAATAGCTTTCGCGAAAAGCTTACAGTGCTAACAATCTTTGCCAATTTCACTGTATTGTAGTTCTCCAGAATTTAACACAAAAATGGCCGTCTGCAAAAGGGGCCATACTGTATGGCCTGGATTAGGATCATGTGACTTATGTTTGGAGGGTTTTTTTTCCCCCTGCAAACTTTGAAAATATGTTTGCGAAAAAAAGGGCAAATTTTGCTTGGAGAACAGACTTCAAACAAACATTACGCACCTCTCATTTTTTAAAATAAGTTCTTATTAAATATTTGATTCTCTATTTGGCTTTTGTTTCGCCGTATTCTTGTATATTATCTCTGTGGAGGACTGGTTATAAAGAGAACAGCAATAAATAAAAGTACGCAGTGCAGAAGTTCAGAAAAAAGGCCTTTTATAGGCGTACGCATTATTCTCTTCCAAGAACTAGCACACTTTTACGAGCACTGGAAATGAGGTCTGCTGGTGAACTATGTTTTATTCTGTGTTTAAATATCTTTTATGTAATAAAAGAAGAGGGAGCAGGTGGTTTGATACTTTTTATTTGACCAACAAATAGTTGACATGTTACAACCTTGTAACATATCAACTACTTGTTGATCACATAAAAGGTATCAAACCACCTAGTCCTTCTCCCTCCTTTGCTACTACATGGAAGAAATGACCAACACGGCTACCCACCCTTCTTTGATGACTTTTATGGGAGAATACCCCATCGTGATAGTTGCAGCACTCGGAGTGAAGAATGAAAGGTACTGTATGTTAATAACTTGTGTTGTTTTTGGCAATATTTTCTATTAAAGATGTTGCAGAAATTGTTTATCCTTTATTATAGGCTAAAGCAGTAAAATTCTGGGCATTAACCAATCAGAGAGCAGGGATTTCAATAATGTCTGGAATTTTAACCAATCAGTAATGCCCGGAATTTTTGCAGCTGTGAAATGTGTTAATTTTCAATGTTTTTATTTCCAGCCAATCAGCTTTCAGAACAGCTCTGAGACAGGGCAGGGGATTGGTCAGGAAGTATCAGCCACGGGTTGACTCCTCCCCCTCCCGAGCTGACTGAGCGAGTGAGCGACTGCAAAGTAGTAAGTGGCTGTCTGCAGTTTGTTTGTGGCTGCAGTGTGTGTGTGTGTGTGAGTAGCAGTGTTTATAGGTGTAGCAGCAGTGTGTGTGTGCTGTTGTGTTGAATATGTGTGTAGCAGCAGCAGAGTTTGTGTGTAGAGCTGCTGTTTTGTGTGTGTCAGTAGCAGTGTTTATGGGTGTAGCAGCAGCAGTGTGTGTGCTGTGGTGTTTGTGTGTGTAGCAGCAGCAGAGTTTGTGTGTAGAGCTGCTGTGTTGTGTGTAGAGCTTCGCCTCGGGCCTTCAACGCTTCCAGCCAGGGCATTATTGGCCAGTAATGCCCTGTTCTTCTGGGATTATTATGTAATTATAGGCTAAAGCTGGTAACTTCCGAGCATTAATGAAATCCCTGCTCTCTGATTGGATAATGCCCAATCAGTAATGGCCTGGAATTTTTAGTACCCTGCCAAGTTTTTCAGCCAATCAGCTTTCAGTTCTCATCCATATAGAGTGAAAGTAGCTCTCAGTCAGAGGAGCTGATTGGACAGGAGGCAGCAGCAAGGCACTGACTCCTCCCCCACCCTGCCTGTAGAGAGCTCCGCACAGGAGAAAGGTTTGTGTGTCTGTGTGTGTCTGCTGAGTGTTTTGTGGGTCTAGAGGGGGCAGAAGTGTGTTTTGTTGGTGTGTGTGTGTGTGTGTTTGTCTTGTGGGTGTAGAGGGGGTTGTAGTGTGTGTGTCTTCATTGTGTGTTTTGTGGCTGGAGGAGGGGTGCAGCATATTTTGTTAGTGTGTGCGAGTCTGCAGTGTGTGGGTTTACAGGAGGGCAACAGTGGGTGTAGAGGGGGGCTGCTGGTGTGTGTTTTGTGGATGTGGTGGGGGGCAGTCTGTTTTGTTGGCGTGTGTGTGTGTCTGCAGTAGGTTTAGAGGGGGCTGCAGTGTGTGTATCTTCAGTGGGTGTAGAGCAGCGGTGCACAAACTGGGGGGCGCAGGCGGTTGCAGAGGCCCCGCGCTCTTCCCAGAGGAATTCAAATTAAATGCCGGGGGACCGCACGAGGTCTCTGTAACTTCAACTTACTGCGATTCAGCCAGCTTCAGGTCACGTCGCCATGACAACGCGGCGTCAAATGACACCGTGGGGTCATGTGACGCAACTTCATGGAAACGCATGTCAAATGACGCTGTGGGCTGACGTCACGTGACCCTCTGCGTCATTTGACGCCAGGTCACTGGGGAGGTGGGGCCGCGAGCTCTTGAGCCGGCACACAGGGGGGCGCAGCAAAAATCTTTGCGCACCTCTGGTGTAGAGGGCGGAGGAGGGCTGCAGAGTGTGCTTTGGTGTGTGTGTGTGTGTGTGTCTACAGTTTTGTGGGTTAACAGCGGGCTGCAGTATGTGTTTGTTGATGTAGAGGGGGGTTGCAGTGTGTGTTTTTGTATATAGTGGTGGGCTGCAGAGTGTGTGTATATATAGAGGGGGGCTGTGTGTATGTACAATTTCCTTTTAATAAACACGTGCAGTAAAATAATGTAGACAATCAAGCTGATAAAAATCAATATGACCAAAAAAGTGTCTACAAAAGTGTCTATATTTTTTATGAAAATGTATTTTATTTTTTTAAATAAGTCTACATTTAGCCTATAATAGTAATAATCCCCTCAGAACAGGGCATTACTGGCCAATAATGCCCTGTTCTTTGGGGATTATTACTTAATTAATCCATTCCCAAAGTTCTGGAAGGTACCTTCTAAATGCCCTTTTCATAATCATCTTTTTGAGACACTTGTATATTAGACATCATGTTAAACTGTTCATGCAATGTCTTTATGCATAAGGTATAACCCTGTTCACTTAATTTAACCATGTATTTGTAACCATGTATTTTTTATAACTCTGTGCCCAGGACATACTTGATAACGAGAGGTAACTCAATGTATTACTTCCTGGTAAAACATTTTATAAATAAAAATAACTAAATCATATCATTTAGTAATACATGGTCTTAAAGTCACTTATAACTTGGTATTGATTAATAGATCTACATATTCTTGTTGTTAAAGGACATAACGTTAAAAAAAGCTTACTTTTTGATCTTTTGCATTAATCCACCTTCATTTTTCTTTATGTCTTGAACCATCTTTTGTAGCTGTCTGTGGGGAGAAAAATATTGAATTATTTCTGTGCATTTACCAATGTGTCTTCATTCGTCATTTATGGCTATAGATCAGGAGTGGTCAACTACAGTCCTCAAGAGCTATCAACAGGTCAGGTTTTCAGGATATCCCTGCTTCAGCACAGGTGGCTCAATCAGTGTCTCAGTCAAAGACTGAGCCACCTGTGCTAAAGCAGGGATATCCTGAAAACCTGACCTGCTGGTGGGTTTGAAGGACTGGAGTTGAGAAACCCTCAGTGGCTCATTCATGGACCGATTTCTCCGAAATCTACTTCCCTCTACTTTCCATGCATGACCCTATTTTCCAGCCTTTATATTGCTTGTTTTTATTCATAAATCTCATTTATTTATAGCATTGCAGCCCATTCACTTCAGTAGGCTGCAAAGAGAGGTCATAGCACTGCGTAGTAAATATGCACCATAGTGTTCATACGTTTGAAACTAGAGTCTGAGATGGAGACTCTATAGTTGTCAAAACCTCATGCAGAGACAAGATCGCAGAAGTTGGTGTTTGCGAAACTGGCAACTCATTTATGCAATAGAAATTTGTCAGAAAAATTACCGCCGGCTTAAAATTGGCATGAATTCTTCTTACTGTACAGAATTTACGCTTTCTGCGTAAATGAGTTGAAAGTCACAGACTTTGCGCAACTTCCATGGAAGCCATCAAAATCACCCCCACGCCCAGGAAAACACGGCAAATTAAAAAGCACTAAAAACGGTTAGCAAATTCTTACAAATATATATGCAAAGAAATGTATTTCCACATCCCTAATAACTACCTGTCCTGCTTAAAATATCGAATTAATCTCTAGATTAAAAAGAGGACATTAAAGACTTCAACATTTGTCGCAACACAAATTAGTTGGCGGCACGGAATAAACTGAATGGATATCAAGTTTATTCTAGCGGACAAGAGACACAGGATTGGAGACTGCACCACTGTCTTTAACCGCTTTGGCACAAGCAGTGATCACCGATTTCATTCGCTGCAATCTGCATCTTAATGCCAGGATGGAAACAAGAAACAATGAAAAGACAAAATCAACATGGAACACCTCACAAATAACAGCAAAGAGTTTCCACTAGATTGGAAAAATCACTGCAGCTTACCTCGAGATGCGTGAGGCTACTTAAACAAACAATTAGGGATGTACTTGAAGATTGTAGTTGACAGAACAGAAAAAGCTGGAGGAGTCGCAAACATATAACAGAATAAGGGGGTTATGCACTAAGCAGTGATAAGTGGGTTTTCTGGGTGCTATGCACAAAGCAGTGATAAGTGCTTTTAAGTGATATAACTGTCTTTATAGCGTGATACTGTCTGCTGTGAGATTCACAAAGCAGTGATAACAGTGCAGTAACCTGCTATAATGGCTACTTAAAAGCACTTATCACTGCTTTGTGAATCTCACAGAAGGTAGTATCACGCTATAATGGCTTTTTATCTCACTTAAAAGCACTTATCACTGCTTAGTGCATCACCCCCTATGTGTCAGATGAGACAAATTTCTTTTGATACTAACATTATGAGTTCTGTGGTATTTTTTTAGGGTAGTTTTGTTGGGCTTCGTTTCATTAGTTTATGTATACCTACATTTTCTGTTGCGCAATATACTTTTAGTATCAAATGTTTAGTATTATTCAGCAATTTCTTTATGTATATACATTTTTTATGTATCGTTTTTGCTTTTTAGGTTTATTTTGTGTTTGTTGATCATGTTTCTTGTTCATAAAGTTATTTTATTCATCCTCTTGGGGTAGGCCGAGCCATGAGCCAATAGGGAGTGATGCTACTGTCGCGGCCCCTTTTAATCTCCAACATCCCCGTAAAAATTCGGGGATGTTTTCGGTCTCTCACGGGCCTTTTCCGCGTGGCACGAAATCATCAGATAGCGCTAATAACGCTAGACAATGAAAGCGGTTAGCGCTAGACAATGAAAATGCCCGCAGGCGCCCAAAACTGCCGAAAACGGCCCGCATCAGCCCGCGCTTTGCTCGCGATTTTTAAAATCGCGGGGAAAAAAACCGCAGGAGGCTAAAGGCGGTCGCCACTGTATCAGCACCCTACTGAGAGATGGCTCCCCGGCTCAGGACATCATCGCTATGGAGGATCTTCTATATAAAACGCAATTTTTTTACATGTACTCCACACCTTGATAAAGCGCGGTTGCGCGAAACGCGTAGGTACGTCTTTACCTTTATCCACGTGATTCAATAAATATCAATTTTTTACTGGAGCCACCTCTTGATCATATTCTTGCGTTTCGCTATTGAGGTTGTGCTGTGTGATTCACTTCTACCACATTACATGAGACAAAGCAGATGCTGAGAAAATGACAGAAAGTGAAGCAATGGCAACCTCAAGAACTACAGACCAATCAGTTTACTTCCAATCACTTACATGATTGTTATGACGATGCTCACTAATCGGCTGCAACTTTGCCCAATCTAGAGAACAAGCAGGATTTTACCACAATGGACCACATCCAGGTCGTACAAAAAGTGGATTTCCTGAAGTAATTAATATAATCACCACATACTGTAGTTTGAGACTCATAGATGACGAAAAAGCATTCGATTCTGCCTACATCTCAGTCATTTTAAAAGCATTAAAAATATACAATGTTGAAGAAGCAGACATTGATATTATAGGAAAACATTTACCAGAATGCAAAATCACACTATATGAAAAATAAACGCAAATGAGGATTAGCAAGGGTGTGAAATTATACATTTCCATACGTAGTATATTATTTCAATTGACTTGTTTTTAGTCCAAATTGCTCTGCCTCCCATCCAATTCCTGCCCATTGTACCTCTGAACAGTAATCTCATCGGACAGTAAACCTTCCACCATTAGTTTTGCTTTAGGATTCTTGCACATGGTTTTGATGGCTACATGGAAGGTCCCTGTGATCCCCATTTTTGTAAAATATCCAATAGGTACTCCCATCCAACATTATCACAAGCCTTTCCGGCATCCACTGACATTATTATATTACTATTATTATTGTTTTGTAAGTTCATTTTTTTCCCATGTATGGCTTTCAAGACTTTCCTTACATTTGTGATGGAGGCTCTGCCTTTTACGAAACCTGTCTGGTCACGGTGCACTGGATTCGGCAAATCTTTTGAGAGTCTCTCAGCCAATATGTTTGCTTCTTGATTCAGTAGGGAAAATGGCCTATAAGATTCCGGGGCTATCGGATCTCTTCCCTCTTTATGAATTATTTTAATAAAGGCAGTTTTACCCGTTTCCATGTATTCCTCCTTCCTGAATATCTCGTTAAACGTTTCCTTAAATGGTGTTCCAACCTCTAAACTGATGATTGTATAGAACTCTCCTGTAAATCCGTCTGGCCCTGGGGCCTCCCCATTTTTTATCGTTTTAATAGTATTCGGTATTTCTTCATCAGTAGTTGGTGCATTTAACATCTGTTGCTCTTCTCTAGTTAGCTTTGGGAGCTTAATTTTCCCCAGAAAATTATTTTGGGCTATTTAATCTCTATTACTTTTACAATATAGTTTTTGGTAGAAATCTTGAAACACCCTATTTATTTCCTTCGGGTGTGTTGTAATTTCTCCCGAGGATTTCCTGATTCTTAAGATATGACTGCACTTTTTAGGTTTCATGGCCAAATTTCCCAGTAATTGACCCGATTTCCAAATTTATAGAGGTTTAGTTCCCTAAACTGCATTTTCTTTTGTTGCTTTTTATGAAACCATACTTTGCAAATGTCCCTGGATCTCATATATCTCTCCCTGTTTTCTGTCGTAGGACTTTGTTTAAACTCGCAAAACCTTCCGTTTAATTCTTTAGGATATGAAGAAGGAAAGGAGCACAGCATCCGAATCTATAGATCAAAAATAGATAGGGCAACTCCAGATGTAGTAAAATTGTGTTTATTGCACAATTAGCAATGAAGTTGTAGGAAACACACCAACAACATGTTTCATCCAACAGGACTTCATCACCTTGATAAAAATTTTAATTCATAAAAAATTGGATTCAACCCGTCAACGGATTTGTAGACCCCTATCCGCGGATTCATCAATCTCTTGGTGGATTCTTAAGAATCCTTTAACTGTTTGCTTAATCCGCAGATTGGATTCTACAAATCTATTGACTGGTTGCAGAATCCGTGGGGTGTCTTGGTAATAATAATAAAATATCATCTGCAAAACATGAATTGCCCTTTTTGAGATTGGTCCACGGATTTCTGTGGATCAAAGGAACTGGCCGATCCGCTGCGAATCCAAATTTGCCCCAAATAATCGCCTATCTTCAGTCTTCTTTATTAAGACGCTTGTATGTTCTTGGTGCCCCCTGCCCAACTTCACCCACCTTCAATTTTTGTTTTTTCCTATTGTTTGTGTAGCCCTCTGTGTCTGCCCAGCAACACCAGAACACTGCCCCCCAAGCAGGTTCCTCTCCATGGACATATGTCTATGCTAAGCCAGTAAGAAGGCTGGTGAAGGATGAGGGACTATGAGGGGGAGTGAGCTTTAAGTGCTGGGGGCATCCATGACAGATCAGATCTGTGCAGAACTGAGGAAGTGAGGCCATGTCCTGAGCTTCCTGCACAGAGGGACCTGCACGTGTCCCACAAGGAGCACAGTGGAGAACCCAGCTGCAGAGAAGCAGAGCAGGAAACAAATGGCCGATGGAGGGGATCCCGCACGGGGTCAGAGGAAAGTGGTACCACACTACATGTCTTTGTGAAGAACAGGCCTGCAACTTACATTCTAATTCAGGAGCTCCAGCGAGATACCGGTATCACACAGCACGGCCAGGATTGAGAAGCCTGGTACAGTGACTAACACACACGCTTGGGTGCACTGTGATGTTAGTATTTGTATTTCTGCTTTGGGTGTTTGATCTTAGTGCTTTGATCACGTTTGATCACGTGGTTACTGATAACCTGTGTGTTATATACATTCCTTCTGTTCATAAACCTGATATATATATATATATATCCTGATGTGGTGTCGCCTTCTTTCTGGCCTCACGCACGTGTGAGGGTTATTATAGTTGTACAGACTTAGGTCCCACCTCATAGACTGAGGTATAGTAAAATAAAGAGGGGTTACATTTGGATATTGTACTGGTATTTCGTTTTGCTTTTTGTATTTGTTGTTCTACAATATGAAAATGAAATAAAAACGAAGTATTTAAAAAACAAATAGAAGAATGTTTGCAGAGGATTGAAGCAGGGGGTCTCTGGAGCGGAACCCCGTTATTTTCAGCTCCGGGGACCTCCTGCTTCCAGAGATACTGACGTCCGTATAAGGTGCCAGTATCTCCTGCAAATTTAAAGCTCCCTTGTCACTTGGGCCAATTGGAAGCCGCACCAGAACACTTCATGGTTTCTGATTGGCTCCCAGGACTTGGGAAGCTTTGAAAAGCGGCCATTATGTGAACACCAGCCAGCAAGCCAAAGCACCTCCTACAGGGGTCTCTCTGAAATCAGGTGGTCCCCAGGGCTGAAATGAATGGAGCTCCGGAGACCCCTGCTCAATCCTATGTAGAAAGAAAAGAAAATGGCCAGCTTGGATTGCTGCTTTAATGCGAAGAGAATTCAGAAGTTTTCGACAACTCAATAAAGTGTAGAGACACGTAGGCTGGGTATTACCCGAAGAGGCAGGAAATATAATGAATGGGTTCTGAAGGAAAGAAAAAAGTCGGTCATATTATCACAAAGGTGAAGAAATTAAAATTGGCAGCAGGCCAGACATATCGCCAGAAGATATCAATGTAGAAAAGAGACTGCTGAGTCTCTCCCAGGGCTCAAACCACTAGTGCCCAACCTGTATATATCTGAAAGAACTGATCTTTAGTGAAAGCCCAGGTAGCCACAGTAGAATGAATTGTGCAAATAATGGTTCAATATATCTTGATGGTAGTCACAGATGGCACTGTGTCCCAATAATCAAGTGAACCGCAGCAAGGTGAAATGTCCAATATAAAACAAGCAGCAAACAATGGCATTGCTTGAATTACTCACAGTCTGTGGCTGATCAGGGCTCTCATGCAGCGTGCATCTCCACTGATGTTGCATAAGCAGGAAAGTTCCCATAAATCCACGAAGGTAAGGAACCGGAAGAGCACAATGAATCTGCTATTACAAGTGAGGTTTATTGATATAGGACACACAACAGCATGGACAGGAGAAGGTGAAGTATCCCTCTTTGATAAAGCGCTGTGAGAGCGCAAAACGCCTAAGAGGGATACTTCACCTTCTCCTGTCCATGCTGTTGTGTGTCCTATATCAATAAACCTCACTTTTAATAGCAGATTCATTGCCTGGTCCCCGCTTTCTGGTTTGCGGTGCTCTTCCGGTTCCTTACCTTCGCCAGAAGATATGACCATCGTTAAACAAAGATTGTACTCGACTGGATTCCAAAAGATATCAAAAAAGACAAAAGATGAGGCGTGGCTAAGACGCAGGGCAAAGCGGGCGCACTCCACCTTTGCTCCGTGGAACGGACCCAAAATAAGCTACATAAATTAAAGAACAACAATTAAAAAAGCACAAAAAGCAAAACAATAAGCCGTACAAACGCTGGAGCCCGACCACGGACCCGAAGAAGGCTGGTGACAGGACAAAAACCAGGTATTTACCTGGTGTTGTGGGCCCCCTCTCAGCCACCTGTGCACAAGCTAAAATGGCTGCCAGTCCCATGAGGAGGCGATAAAATCAAAAGCCGCAATGGAAAGACCAGCACCCACGGAGGCTTCCAATCTGCCAGCCGCACCAGTGGGACGCGGCGAGCTGTTACTTATGAGAAGGAGGGTGACGGCCAGTTTAGGAGCCCGGGAAGAGCTTGCGGACCCTCACCTCTCCGGGTGCGGAGACAAAATAGCTGACGGAACAGCGCAGCAGTGAAGGACCTTGAGCAAAGTCAGGAGCCGGAGCAGAGGCCGGGGTACAGTGTGCATTTGCCCGCCGAGTTGCTGCCGAAGAGGAGATTCGTTCCCCCGGATCTGCAGACAGGAAATACTCGGACGGGCTCCCGATCCGGCCCTGCTGCGAGGTGGCCGTCATCGGCCTGTGTGGAGCCTGCTGTGAGGATGGTGTGAAAGAGGGTCTGGATGAAATCCCGCAAGACAGCCTGCAGAGCTGCTGCTGAGGCTGGTGAGCCTGCCCTTCCCTAGGGGCCTAGACCAGAAGGCTGCAGGAGAAAGGACAGAACAGAGCTTGAGATGGACCGGATAACAGAGAGGCACATCAACTGTGATCCAGAGGTAAGGAAGAAAAAAAAAAAAACAGCCCAATTAAATAAGGAGAACAAAAAAGAATTGCACCCGCTCAACATAGTGTGACCGCTAAGATCACTAATTCAGACTGGTGCAATAGGGCAGGGAGACTAATCGGAACACAAAGAACACTGTATGACGTAAAGACACAATACATACAGATAAGGCCCTATTGATGCACTCAATATCTGAAGAGGTAGGTCACCCTAGTAAAAAAGCAACAACACAGAAATAAGCACACAGAACCCAGAGACAATTAAGAGTCAGAGCTATTGGTACTGACAGGCCTCACTGTGCCCTGAATGCTGTGCTGACAACAGGGGTGCTAGGCAACCAGGCACACAAACACAGTGACTACTCTAAAAGTCAACTAGCTCTAAAATATCATCAATAGACTATGGACTATTAAATACATGGAGTCTGCCACCTTTTGAGAGCATGTGGAGAGGTGGCGCGGATGTGATGCAGGAACCAACTAGTTGATGTTTGGAGATCACTTAAACCCTCTCAAAAAAGATTACACTTTCTATTCAGCCCCTCACAATACATATTCGCGAATTGACTTTTTCTTAGTAGACGCGAGACTGCTATCACAAAAAGTGCAGGCAAACATTGACAGTATTACGTGGTCAGACCATGCAATGATCAATATTATCATACGAGGCTTTATCCTGTAAGGGGCCGCAGACAATGGCGATTCAACAAGTCACTGCCTTGATGATATGATGGGAAAAAGGTGGACCACCCGAGAAATGAAACAAACAAAATCAACAAATATCTAGAGGCCTGCCAATTGCCCAAACTTAAACCGCACCAGAGAACGGAGCTTAATGAGCCCATCTCTGCAAAAAGAGATGACTGAGACCATTAAGGAACTGAAGGCATCAAAAGCCCCAGGCCCAGACAGCTTTTCCGGGGCCTACTATAAGAAATTCGATAATATTCTTACCCCATATCTAGTGACCATGTTCAATAAGTTCTTAAAGGGTGAACCAGTACCTCTGACGATGGCAACAGCTACCATTGTATTAATATATAAAAAAGATAAAGACCCCACGAATTGCTCCAGCTATCGCCCTATTTCACTCAAACACGGACATCAAACTATATACCAAAATCCTAGCTAAAGTCTTACAAAAATATATGAACAATCTGGTTCACCACAATCAAGTGAGGTTTATCCCAGCTAAACATGCTCCAGACAATATTCGGAGGACTCTTAACTTAATACACACAGCCTAAACAGAAAAGACCCCCTCTATGCTACTCTCACTGGATGCCGAGAAAGCCTTTGATAGGCTGGACTGGCGATATCTCTTTGAGGTGTTGACGGAAATGGGTTTTCGCAGGAGTCTTTCTTAGGGATGTACCAACCTTATATCAAGCACCATGTGCCCAGATTAGAAATGCAGGGCTCCTCTCTGACATAATACCCATCGCTGCCCCCCTTTCTCCACTTTTGTTTGCGCTCTCCATTGAACCCTTGGCTGCCGCCTTGAGTCTGGACCCCAACGTGTCAGTTGTGCAGGTGGGAAAAACAGAACATAACGTGGCGTTATTCGCAGATGACATACTAATGATGATTACCAGATCACTCACTACTCTCCCCAACCTTTTTCAAGCACTGGGACAATTTGGAAGTATATCAGGCTTCAAAATAAATCAGTAAAAATCACTAGCTCTAAGTATCAATCAGTCCCATGACCTGATCAAGCTTCTGAATATTAATTTTGACCTTACATGGCGCACAAACTATATACCATACCTAGGGGTAAATCTTACAAAATCCGTGCAGACAATCTATAAGTATAACTATCCTCAACAAATTCGTAAGCTCAAGAACGATTTAGAAGAATAGGATAGATATGGCATCTTCTGGATAGGCAGGGTTACGGCAGTCAAAATGACTCCCCTTCCCAGGATAAGTTACCTTTTTTGGACTCTTCCAGTCCAGTCTCTGGAGAAAGATATTTCCAGTTAACAGCGCAGTATTGCTAGGTTCATATGGTCAGGGAGAAGGTCCAGAATCTTAAATACAATACAACAAAGACCCTCAAAGTTAGGAGGGCTAGCGGTGCCCAATCTCCAAAAATATTTCCAGGCCTCGCTGCTGAGCCAGATTCTCCTCTAGAACTCAGAAAGGGGTAGGAGAGCATGGGTTGATATAGAGAACCACATCTGTTCCCCAGCAGATCTGTACACTTTGCTATGGCTGGACAGCCCAGATATCTTGTTGGCTGGTAGGTGCTCTATCGCTGCGTGCTGGAATAAGCAGACTAGCCCAGGGTTGCTATCCATCAAACGCAGGATATGGTATATCCTGAAACTGGAGCGGATCACATAAGTTTGCTCAGGTGTGGGAACCATGGTTGTCGCAAGAGGGTGGCGCGGGGCTTGGCCCACAGCTAGCAATGCTGGAAAACTGATCTGATGCATTAGAAAGATCAAAACGGAGAAGAGATTCGGGTGATAGGAATGGGACGAGATGCGGAGATGTAATTCCGGGAATACTGTGATAATTCTTCCTCCCCCCCACCCACGTTAGTTGTTGTGTTCTATCCCATCTCATAGATGTCCCTCTTCCCCTCCATCCCGAGTGACCGATGTATTTGTACAGCACTACGACTATGAATGTTCAGTACGTTAAGCTCCCTATGTGAATAAATGAATGTCAATGTACTGTAACGCTTAACAACTTTCCATACCCGGTTTCACCTTCTGTACCCCAATTTTACAACAATAAAAAAAATCTGTTAAAAAAAAAAAAAAAGACGATGACCAAAAGTAAGATACTGTAGGAAGAGGACATGTGTGGGAGCAACGTGGAGAAGAGACTCGCCACTGGAGTTCCTGGAAGATCATTAGGGAAGCCTTCATCCAGCAGTGGGTGAGCGAAGGCTGAAGATGATGCTATATATTTATTTTAATTTTAAATTAAAACCAAAAATAAATAAATAAAATACAGCACATAGTGAGGTCACTTTTGTTACATATTTATACATGAGCCTAAACAAAAGGGAATGTGTAACATGCATCAAGGAAAGCGCTGTGATAAAAGAAATACACAACAGAATTAAGTCTGTTTGCCTTACTGTATGTATTTGAATAAATGAGAAGACGTGTAAAATAGAGGCAGCATTGAAGAAAAGCACCTGGTGTGACATGCAGGAAATGTATTTGGAGAAATTAAAGTTGTTTAACAATCTGATCTTCTCTCTTTCTGCGTCCTCCATGTGCTAATATGATTAGTGTCTTTGGTGTTCTAAAGGAGGATGCGGTCCACATTCTTTAATGTAGGGGGGCTCAAATCCAGTACTCAAGCCCCCCCACCCCCCAACAGGTCAGGTTTTCAGGATATCCCTGCTTCAGCACAGGTGGCTCAATCAGTTCTTGCTTCAGCACAGTCTTTGACGGAGTCTCTGATTGAGCTACCTCTGCTGAAGCTGGGATATCCTGAAAACCTGACCTGTTGGCGTGGCTGGAGGACAGGAGTTGAGCACCCCTGCTTTAATGCATTGCTAGCCTCTCTGGCAGCGAAGGGGTTAAGGCAGGGTGACAAGAGTCACCATCTTTGCCTTAGCGGGAAAAAGAAGAAGATTCTCTCGCAGGGAAGTTTCTAAGAAATCTTAGAGCCGGGGCAGTTTTCCCGCAGCTTAATCCCTTTTATCCAGCTCAGTGAGTTCCGGATGCTTACCGGGTTAGTTATCCGTGTTTTCCCAGGGCATTTAAAAGGCCGTCCAATAGGAAGGTGCAAAGAATGACGTAGCCAAGAACAATGCAGTTCAGCTCCGGTGAACCTCCAGGGTCCAAACTGCCAATGGTGTCAATCGAGCAGCAACACCTCAGATTTTATGGGAACTTTATATGCAGATCACGACCAACATGAGCTACTTGCAATGCTTATAGAATTTTTTTTTTAATTACAGGTTTGAAGCAGGTCGTCTGATCGGTGGTAATTTTAGCTGCGGGGAACTCCTGCTTCCAGAGATATTTATATCCATAGCGGAGCCGGTATCCCTCTGAAGTTTAAACGTCCCGATCATGTTTGCCGATAGGAAGCCGTATTGGCCCACATGACGCGGGACATTTAAACGCTGCCATTATGTTACGCACACAGTTCCCTATCTGCATACAGTAGATACCGGCACCCACAACGAAGGTAAGTATCTCTGGAAGCAGGGGGTCCCCGGAGCTGAAAATAACACAGTTCAGCTCCGGAGACCCCCTGCTTCAATTAAAAAAATAAAATAAAAAAAAAGGCAATATAGGTTATTGGAGCCTTGGAAAAAAAAAAGCTGGCAAGCATAACTATTCTTTAATATTTGTTTGAACTATTAATGTTTCCATGGTCATTGATTCTTTGTAGGCGTTTTACCTAATACTTTTCTTGATAAGACCGTTTGTGGGTCATACAACACAGAGATCATTTTTTTTTTTAACTCCCATTGCGTTTATTTACTTTCCAAGCAGATGTCATTGTAGGACAATAGGTATCTGATCCGCATGATTTTCACGGTATCCAGTGAAAAGTTGTTATTATTGGTACAACCTCATGGAAACCGAAGTCATTGGGAGTTTTTGTGCAATAATGTCCTGATCAGCACTATAACAGTTTAATGTATAACCCAGGGGTGCGCAAACTTTTGTTGCTGCGCCCCCCTGCTTTGTCTCCCCCGGTGCTCGCGCCCCCCCCTTACCTTAGTGCGGCATCACGTGACCCGCTGCGTCCAGAAGCCGTCTGAATCACGGTAAGTTGAGGTTGCAGAGGCCTCGCGTGGTCCCTTGGCTTTTAATTTAAATGCCTTGGGGAAGAGTGTGGGGCCTCTGCAACCGCCGTGCCCCCCCAAAATCTCGCGCCCCCACTTTGCGCAACCCTGGAATAACCCACCAAGGCCCTCCAGCAGGGACAGTTTTCACCTTGGTTTAACCTTAAAAATGTTGCCAATCAGATTGTGATGTCATCAATGCAGACTTATTTCTTGCTGTGGTTTGCATTAGAAACCATTGATATATAATCATATTTTGATGCAGAATCACATGGTTCCATCTGATGAATTATGATTGATTTCTACGATTTACTGTACAAGTCTTAACTCCTGTTTAGAAACAATTTTTCTTTGGATGCTGGTAGCAAAAGAGCATATTAGTGCTGCTTGTGGGACGCTTCAGGTTAAAGGATTCCTTCATTTCTGTGACATCTACTGCAGAGGGGCTCAACCCCAGCCCTCAACCCTCCCCCTCTCTCAACAGGTCAGGTTTTCAGGATATCCCAGCTTCAGCACAGGTGGCTCAATCAGAGGCTCAGTCCTCAACTCTTGAGCCTCTGATTGAGCCACCTGTGCTGAAGCTGGGATATCCTGAAAACCTGACCAGTTGGGGGTGGGGGATTGGGGGGCGTTGAGTTGAGCCCCCCTGCTCTACTGAGCCAAAGCAGATGGACACTTACTTAAAATACGGCTAATCAAAGCTGTTATAGGATATACATAGCACGTGCCCCCTATTATGGGGCATAACTGCATGGAACATATAAACACGGCCCCTTTCATTGAAGGAAGGCTGCGCTTTAGTGGACAGACTAACAAGGACATCTTTAATCTCATTATACATTGGTTTTAGTAAAGGTCATCCAAAAGTCCACCTCCAAAGAAGAGCAGGGTACATTTCTCCAGGGCTCGCATCTCTTGTATGCCTGTATATCAGTCAATGTTTCATATTCAAACATCACACACAATTCCTCGGAGGCTGCTAAGTGTTGATACTGTATACATGCAGAATCAAAGCACTACTGAATCTTTTGTTTCTTTTCTTTTCATGTAAATACTCATCCTGAAGTTTTTATGGGAACTGATGTCAATTTTCATGCTTGAAAACAAAAAACATATTATAAAAAAAACAAACAAAAAACCACACAAGCTCTTTATTCATGTTAAATACTGTGGCCTTTGTTCAACAAATGTTTTGTGACTAATATTGTTATTTATCCTATTTTTCAACGTGGCCTGGAACAAAGTGTACATAATACAGGAGCTGGACCATGGTAGATAAACAGCCGCACAGACAGGTACATCACATAAACAATATACACAATAATGAATTGCACACTGTTAGTGAAAATACCTTATTCATTAATGTACAGGGTTATTTTGTAAATATTGCTGAAATATCTTTGTTCCTATTTTTACTAATTCCAATTGTACTGTGTGACGGTGCCAGACAAAAACAAAACAACCACAGCCATCCAGCCGACTTTTCACAGTTTAGCAAAATACAAAAATAATTTCCCCTGTAACAGAATCCCCAAGTCATTGTTAGGTAGTAACTTGCAACTAACCTGCAGAGCATTGCGTAATGTGACAAAGTGACACGCAGTATTGGCCAATAGTAACTGGGTCCTCTCCCATAAGATGCTGTCTGAGACTATACCTTACAGTGCATTCCACCGAATGGGCCATTCTAATATATCATCCAGACATGAGTGCACGCGTATTGCAAACCCATTTTTCCATGCTTTATGTCTTTGGATAAGAAAGCTTGGCTCTTGCAGGTTATTTTTTAAGGATTCGTCAAATCACAATTGCTTATTATTCCCCTGCCCATTAATAAATTAATTTGACAAAAAAAAAAAAAACTATGTTAAGACGACTGACCAAAGTACAGTTACATTTTAACTAAACATATTTGTAATAGAAATAGGCAATACATTGTATTATATTGTTATAGAGAGTTACATGTGGCGGAAATAAAAAGGTTACCATTTTCTATATTTGTTGCCAAGATTAAATTGGCAAATTCAGACCTTTTGGTTTAACTAGAAACTGTGTACTGTAATGCAGATCAGTTAGGAGCGGACTTAATAAAAAAAATCCTGCAACCTTGTTATTTATATTTTAAAATGATTATTTTTATATGATCGTAAAATAATTAGAACATGTAATATTTTTCCAAATGAAACGAAAATAATTTATTGAGGTGCAATAATAGATCAAGAAAATTAGTCTTAAAATATATTTTTCACTGTAGGACACCTTTAACCACAAACAACTCTGTTTCCTCGCAGCAGTTGGGCCTTTCTCCTCGCCCATTAACTCCTTTTCAACTTAAATGAGCAATCCAAGAGGCCTTTCTTTCTCTCCCATAAGTTTGAAGCAGGGAATCTCCGGTGCACAATCCCATTAATTTCAGCCCTGGGGAGCCCCTGCTTCCTGAGATACTTACTTCCCAAGGGGGTGCCGGTATCTTGACAAAGTTTAAAGCACCCGCATCAGTTGGGCCAATAGGAAGCCAAACCGGATGGCGTCACGGCTTCCTATTGGCCCATAGGATGCGGGAGCTTTGAAAATCCATTACATGAACTCAGTTAGCGAGCCGGAGAGGCTACCGGCACCCCCTACATAAGTATCTCGGGAAGCAAGGGGTCCCTGGAGCTTAAATTAATGGTGGTTCAGCCTGGGAGACCCCCTGTTTCAATCAAAAAAAACCCCCATAGATGGAGAAATGGCCTCTTGGATGCCGCTCTAAGGTCAATGTCTGTCTAGCAGCCAGGGCCGCCAACAGGGGGGGACAAAGGGCACGGGTTAAAAAAAATGGCGGCGATTCCCCCGTGGTCCCGGCGCGCATGCGCAGGGCAAGTAGGGCCCGCTCCCTCCCTGCTCCCAACGTGGGATGGAGGAAGTACCAGCTCCTCTTCTGCGGCCCACTCCCCCCACTCCCAACGTGGGACGGAAGGGGAGGTACCTGCTCCTCCTGCGGCCTGCTTTCCCCCCCCCATCACGGCCAGCTGCCTGTGCGCCCCCCCCGAGTCCATTTCCCACGCTTCCTCCCCCAAGCCCACCTACCGTCCGAGGCAGCTGCCGCGGGGATATCGGGGGCAGGAGGGGGAAGCGTCCGGCGGCAAGGTAAGTCACCCCACCCAGTCACTGTCACCCACCCAGTCACTGTCACCCACCTAGTCACTGTCACCCAGTCACTCTCTCCCACCCATCCATCCACTCTCTCCCACCCAGTCACTGTCACCTAGTCACTCTCTCCCACCCATCCAGTCACTCTCTCCCACCCAGTCACTGTCACCCAGTCACTCTCTCCCACCCATCCAATCACTCTCTCCCACCTAGTCACTGTCACCCAGTCACTCTCCCACCCAGTCACTGTCTCCCACCCAGTCACTGTCTCCCATCCACACAGTCACTGTCACCCAGTCACTCTCTCCCACCCATCCAGTCACTGTCACCCACCCACTGTCATTCATTCAACCACTCACCCACGCACTGTCATTCACACACCGTCATTCACCCAACTGTCATTCTACTGTCATACAGCCACCCAGTCACCAACTCACCCACCCACTCAGCCACCCAGGCAGGCAGTCACATGTCTTTTGTTGAAAATATAAAAATAAACAGGTTGCATTGTAATGTTTTTTTCTGTATCACAATAAGAAAACAATTAAGTAAAAGTTGCGCGCTAAAAGATATTTTTTCGTGGTAGTTGCGCTATGGGTTCGGGGGGGGGGGGGGGTGCGCTATGGATTCAGGGGGGAGGGGGCTGCTCTTTTCATTTGTCCCGGGCCCCATGATTTCTGCTGGCGGCCCTGCTCACAGCACAGCCCTGATCTGCATGGCTTGTAACTATACAAACAAAACTTGTTCCTGTACATCATAGTCTGCAAAATCAAATCCCAGACACCAAGAGCAACCCTGCATAATACCCTGCATGCTGACAAGCGTATGTTATTACTGTACAGGTGCTCATTAACACCATCAGGTCTATAATTACACCATTTTCTCAGCTTGATTTGTTTGAAATAAAAATTTAAGAATAAAAAAACAAAGTTACTGGTGTCAGCTTACGCCCGGTAAGCCCCTGGGCCGATTCCAACACACTGCTTTTATACCCTGCGCTGTCTCTGCAGCCTAGCAACATTTAATTACACACAGGATTCGCCTGCTGACTGCTAAACACAAATGTTAATTCTTGAGCGAGGTACAGTAGTTAAAATAAGACTCTGCATGGAGATTTTGTATTTCCTCAAGTAGAAGCTGTACCACCAGAAAAGATATGAGATATACACAGTCTTAGCCAGCTCAAAACCCAAACATATATATATATATATAGCAAATGGAAATATTCCTGTATGCCCATCTGCATGTCTTAGGCAGGTCTGCAACCCCGCCTTTCACCATTATCACCCAGCACACAGCACTTCCACTGCAGCAAGGGATTCTGGGAAATGACATGCAAATGGGCACACAGTGTCACCTTTTGCTTCAAAACCATTTTTAACATGGTTCCCTATAGGCTCAAGCTTGCTGCATGGTCACAGCTTTAAGCACAGCCAGGGTTAAGATGCATAGCCAGAAAACCCACCCACAGACAGCCGTTTCGACCTTAATGGGTCTCATCAGTGTGGGGTTGGTTAACTGGCTATGCAATGAAGCAATTGTAGCCCTCTTTCCTGCTGATCTAGAGTGACTACTAGTGCTGCATGTACCTGTTGGCTCAGCGAGATCTGAGCCTCCGCTAACTGGGAGCCTGGGGTAATATTAGGGTCTTGGCAGCGCCTCAACTTACGCAGGATCCCCAATAAGTGAGATTCCCCTAGGTAAGAATAACGATAACACACTTCCACTTGATAACCATTTACTAATATGTAATGGCAGAACCTTATCTTATACCGGTTAATGCTAATACACTTATAATAACACATATGAGCGACTGACATGCAACAACATATATCTGTGGCTCGGCCACTCTCCTATAGAGTAATGTCACTTTCCCACCACCGCGTGCACCCCACACCGTGTCCAATATATATATATGCGCAGCCCCTTGGTCACTCAACCCAGTGTCCCCAAAGAGTCCTCCCCCCAAGGCGGGATCAGCGCCTGATGGTACCGGTGTTGGTGTACTTATTAAATACCTTCCGGCTACTCCTGCAGCCGGCAACAGACTTCAAAAAGGATCCGCCGATCCAGCGCAGTCTCTCACGAGTTTGTGATGTCCAGCAGCTTGAGCCCAAACCACTGTTCACACACTGCAGCTCCGGAAAACACTGTGTCCCTGTCTGCTACTACAGTAAGGGAATAGGGGTCTCTCTCTATAGGGCGTCCCTGAGGCCCCACAAGCTTAAGGTGACTCAGGGTCTGCACTGGGCCTGAGGGGAAATCTGGCCTACGCAGGTGGGTCACTGACCCCCTGCACACACAACCTCTCCCCTTGCTCCTTCGGTGCCTTCTGGCTAGCGTGGTCTCTCCCCCACGCTTCCCTTTCCTGCCTGCCTGCGATCCCTGCACTCCTATTCGTTCCCTGGTGTCAGGTGGTGCTGCTGAGGCTCATGGGACCTGTAGTTTACTGCGGAGCCCCCTGGTGATTGGCCAGCCGTTCGTGCGCTTTTCACTGCGCATGCGCAAACTCTCTCCGCTCCGGGCAGTCGCGCCTGACTATTACGCAATGCCCAACAACATGGCAGCGCCTTGTACTACTGGGCCGCTGCGGAACCTCCGAACGCTCCCTCAAGATGCGCCCTGCAGCGAGGTGAGAGGAAACCCAGGACACCCCTACACAATGATGGAATCCGCAGAGTCGGAAGAAACGCTTAGGGTCACGTGGTCAATGAACTACGGTGGTGGAGCAGTTCAGACGCCAGAAGCCAGACAACAGAGACGAAGTTCTCTGACTCATTCCTAAGACGTGCCGTGCTGAATAGGAACTACAGGCTGCTCATTCGGGGTGCCGGAGAGACGCTGAGACGGTGACACCAGCAGCAGTGAAGACTTAGGCTGCGGTCCCAGTGATCACTGTGACACGAGCGCCCAGCAGGGGGGGGGGGCGCGTGCACAGCGCTACCCGCGATCTGCGGTCTTTAGGGAGAGAGGGAGATTGCGACGGGAGGGGGCGTGGTCGGGGTTTTGCGGGGGCGTGGTCATGACCTCACGCGGCTGGTTCACCCTCATTGGGTGAACCGCCGGCAGGGGCGTGGCCACGCCTCCGTCGCCAGTTCTGAACTCAATTCCATTGAGTTAAAAAAAACTGCGAGTATAGCACGGCTGCACCTTCAGCGGGAAGGTGAGTACTGGGCCCAGCCCCATTGAGGGGCGGTGCTTACACGCACAGCGCACGCTGAGGTGTGCGCTGTAGCAGTGACTGGGACCGCAGCCTTATTGTTCACACAGCGAGACGGAACGAACTTACCACGGTCTGGTACATGGGCTTGTCCCATACAACGCTCTTATTTTATTGGCAAAGTGTGAGTGTGCATTTGTCTTTGTTCGTGTCATTAAACCTTTATCATTGGATTTTACACATGGATCGAGCGCTTTTCCTCTTTTTCTGATAGGTATCTGCTGGGAGGTTGTTTACCCCAAGGAAGAAGCTGCCCCGGACCACAATATTCCAATAAGGTTACCCTAATTCAGGGTTACAGGACATTTTATCCCCTTTTTTGTTCATTTGGACATTTTTTTGAACAATAATTTTTTTCACAACTCAGACAATTTATACATTTTTTACGAATTTTTTTATCATATCTTTTTATGTTGTTTTTACTAATTGCACACTTTTTATATATTTTTGTGTTATAATATTTTTTATTTACATCCACCGTTGTAGTTAATACCATTTAAGATATTGTATTGATTATTTACAGGCATCTGTGCTGGGTGTGGTATATTTTGATAGATCAGTTTCAGTGTTGCAGCAACAATTTGCGTGTATGCTTTCACAGGCGCTGTCTATAATTATATATATATATATTATATATATATATATATATTATATATATATATATATATATATATATATATATATATATATATATATATATATATATCTTTGTGTCAATTGGAGGTCTACTGGGAGGGTGACCTAACGTGTACGACAAAAGACAAGCAAGCTCCAATGCTACAGCCAATATGACAAATTATTTAGTTCATGGCTCTAATTTTTCTCTGATTGTTCTCATAAGTATGGGTCATTCAGTTCATTCATTTGGCCAAAACATTTGAAACCTGCAACCACATCGAGGTAGGATACCCTCAGCAGGTCCTGCACTACTGATTTGATATGGTCTTACGTAAAAAGATATGGAGGGTGATGTATCATGGCAAAATCTATGCAAATCGCGTTATTGTAATCCTACATCTATGTAGCAAGGTCTTTTCTGCAGGTGAGTCAGCACAGGATTTAGGGAGTGTCAATAGGAGGACATGGGTGCAAATTACATGATGCTCACATTGAATAAGATCTATCAGGTTCTGCAACTCTGCTTCTGGGAGAACCCCCCCCCCCTCCCCCACAAAAGTTTAATCTGGGGTAAAGTTTTCTGGCTATCAATGTGTTAAATGTACCTGTTGGTCCAATAAAAGGCATCATTCAACCTATTTTGCAATTTTCCTCTTTTCACGTAGGAGCCGTAATACAGCTTAAAAATGCACATGCGAGTAGAAAATCTAGTAATGCGTCAAAACAAAATGCTATTTTTTCCTTTCATTGTTTTAGTTATCATAATCTTCTGACTGCAAAAGTTAGGCAAAATACAGCATATTTATTAAAAAAAAAAAAAAAAAAATTCCCATTGACCCGAATAATTTTCAGCTTTGGATTTTTTTTTTTAGTGATTTTGCCCCAGTTTTGCAGTTGGGAAACTTTGACAACTCTAATAAATGTGAACGAAGCTGAGAAGCCATAAACCACACATAATAAAATAATTCATGTTGCACACTTTCAAGATTACATCATAGCTATGAAACATACAGTATACCCCCCAGTGAAACAGTCTGTTGGTTGTTAATTGCAGTATGGAATGAACATTATACTTTATCAGTTTGTGAGCAGTGCCTCCATTCTCACATTAGAGCACACATAGAAACATGTTACGCGTTTCGTGGTATAGTGACGTTAAAAGCGTTAATATTATGAGTTTGAGTTCTACCTCACAGTGACAGGTAATTATTACTGTAGTGTAGCTCTTGCATCCCTACAGCTGATGACCATCCCAGAGCTATTCTGCACGGCCTTTTCTTTTAATCCTAAGTGATATTTTACGCACCCACGTGATAAAGTGCAAGGCAGAAGAGTTATAACAAATTATTCCTAAAATTGGATCTACCACATCCATTTGTGGTTGTTTTGAGCTGAATCCACATTACAGAGCTGCAGCGTAGGCGAGGCAGAGGAACAACATTTATTATGGATATCATTTAGGCCCTTTGGTCTCTGATGAGCCTTCAATATTACTCATAACGCAGGATCTTTGAAATGTATAAAAAGATTTAAAAAAAAAAAAAAACACTTAAGAGCACATTCACATGTCTTAGGCCTCGGACATGGTCAGCGCTTAAGCGCTGACCCATGCTAACGCTCGGCACTTAGCCCCTGCAGCCGCAATGAGAGCGGCTTTAGCAGAGGCTCGCTTACGCTTCCGCAAATGTTACATTTTCACGCTTGCCGGCGCGCAGGACCGGTCACATGAGCGGTTCGCCCAATGAGGGCGAACCAGTTCCGTGACGTCACTGGCCCGCCCCCCCAGCACGCCGCCGGACGGCGCGCGGTCTAAGGCCAGGGAAAGCACCCGCTTTCCCTCAGCCTCTGCGCGCCTCAGCACGCAATCAGTAACCATGGACGCAGCCTTAGGCAGGTTCACAAACTTGCAGCCAGGGATTCTGGGTAATAACATGCAAATAAGCAAACATGTTTCCAAACTGGATATGTTGAGTGTACAATCCCATACTAAAATGAAACTGTACACAATGCAATATTCTGTATTGTCAACACAAAAAGGTATCCCTGGTAAAGTGATACACTAACAGAAGGGGCATATATAGTTCATGAAAACGTTGACTGGTTTAACATTTTAACTGCATTTCAGCGTATCGGTAAATGGAAATTAACTATATATGTATGAGTCCATGAATATACTGTATGCAAGGAAGGTTGTGAACCTTTCCATGAAACATGTCCTGGTCGCTGTGTTAGTCTTGCGTCAATTATGCCAAAAAATAGTAAATAACACGAGATACATGTTTTACCTTCATGGGATTTTAAAGACAATGTTTTACTATTATAATACATGGAATTAACCACTGTCCAGTCTTTAACTTACATTTATTAACTGCTAATGCAATATATACTCTTTGCCATCGGTAATAGCGCATTTATTCAACTGCAGATTATTGCAACCCACATTGTGGGTGCAGCACATTGACCCTTGTCTTCTTTGGTATTGTTTCACACGTGTGACTTTGCCAGCCACAAATCTATATTTTCCATTCTTGTATAGTACATCAGATCTTAAAGAGGGAATACAAGCAGCTTAAAAAATGTTTAAAAAAAATTATATATAGATATAGGTAGTAAAGATGTAGAGGTATCTGTACCGTGTTACATATATATATATTTTTGTTATTCTTTTAATATATGCCGCCTTTGATTACCTTAATTGAGAACTAATTACCTAAGCTGCAGATCGATTCTTTCTCCCGTGATTAATCAGCAAAATCCTGCTTCCCAGGGTTCACTAAATGGCTGCCTTTCAGTTTCAAATCAATCCTTCAGCTGGTGTAACTCAGCAGCTACAATGTATCCTTACATTACTAAGGTAACATTATCTATTGTTACAGTTTGTAGCTCAAACTGCTGGGAATATTGGCAACAAATGATCACAAACAGGAAAGTGTTACAAATATCTTGCACTGCTGGGGAAGTGGGCTAAAACTGCTGTAGAAATCAAAGGGTATATTAAAACTCATTTAAAGTGGCATGGAGTTGAATTTTTAAATAAAAAAGGCATTAAGTATTATCTAATGCTACTGAACTGATTTATTAAAAAAACAAACAAACCAAAAAAACAAACACATGTAGGATATTGCTTGGATTGCTATCTTAATTATGTCACATTTTTAAATATGTTTGGGAACAGAGAATGCCCTCAGTCACTTTCTTGACCGCTGACCAGGCACAGTCTCAAGAATTTATTAAGATGCCTTTCAATATCATACTAGGGCAATCTCTGGTATGTCTGGACACCCCCCCCCCCCCTCACCCACTCTTTTTCATTGTTTTGACCAATAAATGTACAGGTCAGGTTAATCTAGATGATTTCACAGGAGAGACACAAAAATAGGTATTTTAAAATGCAAGTTACCCTTTGGTTGCCGTATTGTTTACACCTGAATAGTTTACGGGCATTAACTTGAGAACGATTATATACTTTCTGCAATATTATTAATCCTTTGAGGCTTAGCCAAATGTCTCAAGTCAGCACCAATGGGGCATTCTTTCTATCTGCTCTCCCTATGAGGATGAGGATGTTAATATAGGGGTGCACAAATATCCCCCTGCCTGGCTAGCTAAATTAGATTTATTTACGTTAGAAAAGGTGTGTGTAAGAGGGGATATGATAACTATATACAAATATATCTGAAACAATACAAGGAGCTTTCAAAAGAACTATTCCTCCCAAGAGCAGTACTAAGGACTCGGAGCCACCCCTTAAGGTTGGAGGAAAGGAGATTTCACCAGCAACAAAGGAAAGTGCTCCTTCCAGTAAGGGCAGCTACAGTGTGGAATTCATTACCCATGGAGACTGTGATGGTGATCGCAGATACAATAGATATCTTCAAGTTGGACATCTTTTGGAAAGCAAAGGTATAAAGGGATATACCAAATAAGTAAACATGGGAAGGATGATGATCCAGGGATTAATCTGATTGCCAATATTTGTATTCAGAAAAGATTTTTTTTTTTGTGCCTCATATGATATTTCACTGGGTTTCGTTTGCCTTCCTCTGGATCAATATACTGTAAGTACAAATTTAGGTTAAAGTATCTGTCGTCTAAATTTAACTTGGGTTGAACTTGATGGATGTATGTCTTCTCAACCTCATCTACTATGTAATTATGATAATTACGTGTTTTTAGTTTAATGAAAATAAATGTATGTATTTTTATTCTAATGGGAGTTGAGTAAACTATATTTTTGGTTATCAGGCGCAAAAACATACTATTTATTTCCAGTCCCCACTCTGGAGCATCCAATATAAAAGTGGACCATGTGCAAAACATGGATTTTCTAAATTCAGTCCATGTACTTACAATCCTGCCAAATTTGGATTAAAAAAAAATCAGTGAAGTTTTGAAAGGTTCCGTCCGCCATCTTGATTCAAAATGGCATCCAATTGTATTCAAAACCGACAAATAGCTGCTCGTTGATCTAAGGAACCATCATGCAAAATGTAGTTTCGATATCTTAAGAGGTGTCCAAATGCATAACGAACAGACAAATAACTTTCCAAAATATATAGTCGATGAAGACTGACACCTCACTTCTTGATGTGCTGCTTGTTTCTCATTATTATCATGATTTGATGTGACAGCCTGACACCTTCTAAAGTACATGCACCCAATACAGTCACAATTTGTTCTCCCTTTTTTCCCCCTTTTCCCAGCAAGCTCGCACTGGGCTGCTTGAGTGTATATTGCAACTTAGAGCAGGGGTGCGCAAACTCTTTTCCTTGTGCCCCCCCTGCCTGCTCTCACCCCCTGCTCGGCTCCGGCGTCAAATGACGCTGGGTTGCCATGGGGACGCATCGCTGGAACGTTAAGTAAAGTTACAGAGGCACCGCTCGATCCCCGGCATTTAATAAGCACGGGGCCTCTGTAACTGACCCCTCCCTCCCCCCACCATTAAATCCTGAGCACCCCTGACTTAGAGAACATAACATCCATTCCTACTTTAGGTCATTTTTCAATATGAGCCCTGATTTAACAGAGCTTTCTCGATCTCTCCCAAGGGCGGGCAACTCCAGTCCTCAGGGGCCAACAACAGGTCCGGTATTCAGAATATCCCTGCTTCAGCACGTGGTTCAATCAGTCTTTGACTGAGCCACTGATTAAGCCACCTGTGCTGAAGCAGGGATATCCTGAAAACCTGACCTGTTGGTGGCCCTTGAGGGATGGAGTTGCCCACCCCTGATCTAGCCTCAAGTCTGTTTCATTGAATATTGGAAAGTTAAAAGTAGCAGTCCTCCTTACCAGACTCATTTTATTACAGCAGGGCAACCAGCGGGGTCCCCGGAGCCGAATATTAGTTGCAGGGACCCCCTGGTCCCTGCGAGACACTTAAAAGTAAAAAAAGAGGTACAGCTGATATTTCCTGGTTCTTGACTCCCCGGGCAAATAGGAACCCACAACTGACAGACATTGTAGCTTCCTTTTGTCCTGCATGATGCAAGAGATTGAAACCCGCCATTTTGTTTCCCCTAGAAGGGACGGCCACGTGCTTTTACCAGAAAATCTCAGAAACCACGTGGTCACCGAGCTAAAAATAGTCAGTTTCAGCTCCGAAAACCCCAGATTCCTATCCAGGTAAAAAACAAACAAAAGAAACAAATGTAAATACCGTGGAGGAACGGCGGCTGAAAGAGGCCGTGCAGAAAGGGTGATATCGCGAATGCAGCTTTCTGCAAACAATTAGGGCTGAAAATGAACTTCAACCATATAAAACACCTGACAATGACTGAATATTATTTAAACTCCCTTATTAGAGGTATTTAAACTCCCTTATTAGAGGATGCTCTTGCTATGAACCTCATCTCTTTAAAGTCTGTCACTATTGTGCCACTTAGTAAATTGCTGGCTATGTTGTCTTCCTCCTAGACACTAAATGTTAAAGCTGCATAGGACAGGTGGCTGATAGAGTACCTCCTAACTTTGTACTTTATTTAATTGAAATGTCCCTGCCTTTTCTAACAAGGGTCTTATTTTTTTTTTTTTTTTTTACATCTGATTCTCCATTCAGGAGATATAAACGCTTTAAATATTAAGTGTCCAGGAGTTTACACAATGAACCTCTCCCCAGAGCAGACTAAAGGTTACCATGGTAATCCCAGAAGCTAGAGCAGGGGTGGGCCATTCCAGTCCTCAAAAGCCACCAACAGGTCAGGTTTTCAGGATTTCCCTGCTTCAGCACAGGTGGCTCAATCAGTGGCTCAGTCAAAGACTAAAAAGTCTCCAGGCTGCAGAATGAGAACAAAACCACTGCAAAAAGCATCAGCATATTTATCAAAGAAATCCAATTAAAACTTTTGGAGTTTTTCCTTTTGATAAATCCAGTCCAATTTACTTTGCCCCAGTTTTGCAGCCGGGAGACTATAGCCCCATTTCTATCTCCAAATAACCCAACAGGAAACTTCTGAATCTCTAATTCCTGGTAATGGCACTAAACTCAGCCAGAAGCGCTCTCTCACCTTAGTTTCTGTCCAGCTGGGGCTGTGATTTTATTGAACTTGTCCATTTCCCCAGGGCTGCAGCCGGCGAATCTTTGAAAATCTCGGCAATTTCCTTAACTCGGCAGCGATTGCGGTGCGGACCAGCAGGTCTGTAAGTGGTGGAATTTCCACAGGCTGCCTCCGCTGTAGTGTGTAGGGCACATACTCATTGAATACGAGAAGTAAAACTTGCCTGATCACATCGTCAGGTTTCGTGTTTCCATTTAAGTCACGTGACTGCTTCCCTGCCTATCTAGCTCATGAATAACCTTCGACAAATATTTTTCGCTTCTACCTATTGGGTGTGAAAAATCAACCTGTGGCTGCTATCCTCCTCCTGCTGAAATTGGGGTTGGAAGCCTATCTCTCACTGCTGTGTCAATACTTCCTGCTTCTTTATCTTATATTCATTCCAGTGCTGCCTTCAAATTATTCCATATGGTTTAACCCCTTTGCCACCAGTAGGGCCAAAAAGGCACAATAAAGGGCTGTGTTTTTCATTCCAAGGCTAAAGTTACATAAAATACATGCAATTAGGTTACAGTTTACTATTTAATTGAATGACAAAACTGCTCGAATGCGCTGTGTATAGGCTGTGTTCATTTGGGGCTGGTTGTAAAGAAAACAAGCAGCACAGATTGCAGCTGATTCTGATGCTTCGTCCAGGAGATATAAGCGTTTGAATTATTAAGTGTCTGGAAGGTTAAAATGAAGCCGTCAGCAGAACCCATTGCAGCCTTAAGCAGGGGCGGCCAACTCCAGTC
Source organism: Ascaphus truei (assembly GCF_040206685.1). Lineage (NCBI taxonomy): Eukaryota > Metazoa > Chordata > Amphibia > Anura > Ascaphidae > Ascaphus > Ascaphus truei. The sequence goes on along the minus strand of NC_134490.1, from coordinate 76,677,168 downwards.
CTCAAGGGCTATCAACAGGGCAGGTTTTCATGTTATCCTTGCTTCAGCACAGGTCTCCAACTTCGTGCTGAAGCAGGGATATCCTGAAAACCTGACCTGTTGGTAGCCCTTGAGGACAGGTCTAAAGGTTGCCATGGTAGCCTCAAAATCATGCTTTGAATGACATTCGTATAGATTAGTGGGGGCGAATGCTGCTTTAAACTATTATTTTATGTCACTATTCATCACAAATGTCTTTGACAAGTGAGGTGACATGAAACCCTCTCCCCGTGTCAACAATAAAAAGGAAATGCATGTATGTTACCAATTCAGAAAATAATTTACTGAGAAATACTATATCTCCTTGTACAAGGTCGTCCTGGGCTACAAACCCTGGCATCATTATAAATACACTTTTCAGATACGTGATACAAAGCCCCAAGCACTTTGTAAAAGTAAATAATATATATATTTTTTTACTTCTAACATATGAACTTTTCCAGTTAACTATGTCATCTAAATAGGTCACAGCATTACCCCAACTTAACCCTTCCATGTCAAATCATTCAGGTCAGGCATGTTAAGACTATTTTCATGTGCCTGTGTTGTTTACTCAGCTGTAATTTTTCAGCGGTTCCTACATTGTTGATATAAAGGGTTGCAAGTTGCATCATAGTACACAACCCACAAGTGGGTGTGTGCAGGAAGGAGAGTTATATTTGGAAACAAAAGAGAGTCTTTTTTTTTCTTAACGGTGGCCCAAACAGGGAAGCTGGTCAATCCATATCAAATTCAATAATAAAAAATAAAATAAAAGAACTAAAATGTAATGTTCTCATGATATATATATATATATAATATATGTATGTAGCCAGGTCCCTTCTGGCTCCTCGGTACCCCCCTTTCTCCCTCACTCACACTCGCTCCGGTAGGGGATGCTGCGGGGGCGAGTTCGTCGCCGCGGGCTTCCGGCGTTATCAGTGGCAGGACGCCGCCATCTTTATTTTGTCCGCATTTGGCGTTAGGCTCGCGCATGCGCAGACGCGATGGCCATTACAGGGAGTGAGCAGAAGTGCTCCATAGTCAGGGACATCCCCCAGTTCGCACATGCACAGTTCGCATCGGCGACGGCCATTACAGATCACGCCCGCGGCCCCAATAGGAAAGAGGGCCATGGAGGACTACAGCCCCCAGAATGCTTAGCGGCAGACAGGCCACCTGACACCAGGGAGCCAATAGGGCTTGCAGCTTCTCCTGCTGGAGAAGATACATTGTTGTCCACAGACCATGTGAGTCAGTAGGAGCTGGGAGGAAAGTAGCCCCTCTGCAGGTACCTTCCTCTCAACAAGTGCACCAACTCTCACCTCAATTTAGTGGGCAGCGCTGTCACACACTGGGGTGGGTGGGGGTCTCTTGGGACTTTTGGGTACAAGGTGTTTGGGGAATACTGTGTGGGGTTATCACCCATGAGAAGCAGTGTTACAGGGTGACACTGAAGTACTGTTGATGATATGTTATGGTTATGTTGCATATACAGTAAACTGTGTTTTATAACTGTGGTGTATGTGATTACTGTGTATGAGGTCCTGTGTTAGGGGTTATTCTGCACCTAGAACCCTGCACAGGTGGAGGCGCTGTGCAAGTAAGAACTGTTCCTGTGAGCCTGACAGGTATATTGCTACCACACCTGGTAACATATAGAGATTTCCCCTCACATGCACTCTATCTGCGATTGGGAGCGTGGGAAAATGTGTTATATATATATATATATATATATATATATATATATATATATATATATATACGTGTGTGTGGCCAGGCTCCCCACTCTGGGGTCCCCATACCTCCTGTTGCGGGGGCGTGCTGGCGGCGGGGTGCGGACAGAAGGCAGGGCCAGTATGCAGGAGGTGACCTAGTCGCCGGCGGCTCCCTTTGCAGGGCGCCGCCATCTTGAATGTGGCCGCACATGTGCAGTTGCGCATGCGCAAAGGATCAGCAGTGGCGGCTATTACAGATACAGAGCTCCGTGGGGACTACAAGCCCCACAATGCACAGGGGCTGGGGGATCAGGTGCCACAGCTAAGCCAATAGGGCTGCGAGGATCCCCTGCTCCAGATATTGATAGTTTTCTCGTGCTGAGGAGACCACGCCAGTCTGCAGAAGGAGAGAAGCTGAGAGGTAGTGTCCAGGGAGCTGTGCTTCCCTGGACTAGGCCTAGCTTATTCCCGTAGGACCTGAGCCCCAATTAGCTTGTGGCTGCTATAGGGACAGGCCCCTTAGGCAAGGACACTGTCCCACTTAGCATCATTAGTGTCAGGGACGCAGCAGAACGCCTTGCGGCCTGTGGTCTGGGACCGGACCACCATCGCAAGGCTAGAGACTTTCATCACGGTGGGACACTCCAGCCAGATACCACCTCACCTGGAGGCGGACGTCTTCGCTGACAGCGACGGCGTGGGACAGACTGTTCTCTTCTGTCGGTTATACCAGGTGCTGGAGCCCCTGGCAGGTATCCCCATCTACAAGTGCACCAACAGTAACACTGCTTGTGGGTAGCGCTGTCACACATACATTGGGTGGGTTGGCTCCTGTGGACACCGGGTGGTTAGGTGCCCAGGGCCACGCAGTACTTTGGGGTAAACCCCACCGGGGTGTGGACACCGTGGTTGTGGGCACTGTGTGGGGGTACGGCCCTGTGAGGCCTGAGTGGTTCTGTTATTACTATTCTTATGTTCAGTAAACTTGTTATACCATACCAGTGTGTATTACTTACATTGTGTCCTGCGACAAGGTTATCCCACACTGTTAGGATCTCGCGCAGGCGGAGGCGCTGTCACCATACGGCTCAGGTACACCCCAGGCTCCCAGCAGTGGAGGCTCAGACCTCCTGTGAGCCACAGGTAACGCACCACACACAGTAGCTGCCATATCTCCCATAGCGTGGGATAAAGTGCGATATATATATATCTATATCAAAATAAGGTGTGCAAAACTAATTATCAACAATAGTAAAAATGGTGTCAAATGAGTGCTGCCGTAATGTAATGGATGTACACAACACCAATAATATACAAAAAGACAAAATACAAAAGGCGCAAATCAGAGACAACAGGTGGTTAAATGTCTAACACCTGTGGGATAAATACGTAGAATATCCTTATAAGAATCCAGGACAAGATATGATCTATAAAAGAGAAAAATGCCAATATAGTGAAGTACGTTTTATCATATAAATAAAGCGCAAGAAAAGTGGCCACTTACAATGTAGCTGAAATAAACAGGCATGTAAGGATAAAATCCTTTCTGTGACTGCAGCAGAGAGGCTGGTGATGTCAGGAACTCCTCTCAGGTTACACACTGTGTTCACAATCACTGAAGTTTCCTTGGTTGAAAGTTAACTACACAGTCCCAATAGCCTTGAATAAGGCTTTGCAGCACAGGCAGGGGAATGAGGCCCAGGAAATAGTGAACTCAGCGTCGCTGAGCTGAGCTGCGCTGAACAGATGCACAAAGCCCCTGCATCTGTTATCAGCGCGGCTATAGTTTCTCCCTCCGCATGCGTACTGATGCGTGCGGAGGCTGAGAAACTTCCCCGAGACAGGCAAGTTTGAAATTTGCCGCTCGGGGAAGCGGAGGAGCGGTCATGTGACCGCTCCCATCCAAGGGGGCTGCAGCCGGTCCGGCATTGTAACTACAGAGACACCAGACCAGCAGAGGTGTGTGTGTGTGTCTGTGTATGTGTGTCTATGTGATGTATGTTTGATGTATGTGTGTGTATATATTTATCAAAGTTGCACAATGTTAATAAATAATTTATTCTCACATGTCTTTTTTTTTAATTTTTAAAATATTATATAATATACACACACACACACACACACACGCACGCACGCACGCACGCACGCACGCACACACACACACACACACACACACACACATACACACACACACATATGCACACACATATACACACACACACACACACACACACACACACACACACACACACACACACACACACACACACACACACACACACACACACACACACACACACACACACACACACGTTCCCCAGTGACACACAAACATACAGACCACTTCAAAGTGACACACACACACACACACTGACAGCTACCAAGTGACACACACACAGTGATACCCGCCTCCCAAGCGTGCTTGCTGTCTCCTCTGCCAGGACAGCAAAAAGCTCCTGGTTGAGCGAGCGGCAGTAAGCAAGAGCGAGCAGCAGCACCTAAGCGCTTACTATGTCCCAGGCCTAAAATGTCCTTACGTCAGACAGACAGGGAGATCTGTTCAGAGACCCTCACCCTACCGGTTTCGTCTGTGAAAGACTTCATCTGGCCAAGACAAGACATTTAATTTTACAATATCTAAAAACTGTCTACACTTAGATTGTTTTTTGTCTTTTTTGTTCTATTTCCCTCCATGCTCCCCCTGGAATACAACGAAAGTGACGATTTGTGGGACTAGCGAAACCAGTCCCTACCAGCTGGGTTTGAGCAGGGGGTTTGAACCTTTTAAATATTATTATTTGCACGTTATTTGAGCACGTCTTCATTATTGTAAAATCAATTGATTTTGTTAAAATCACTCACTGTAAAGTTTTTAGTGAAACACTAATAGAGTTAGCGCCGTTTTTTCAGACTTCATCTGGGGCATCCAACCAGTGCCAACCAGGTACATAGCGCTTTACAGCAGTAAAACACGTGACATAATATAACACAGTGGGAATAAGAGCTTCAGACATGAAAGTAAAAATAGGAAAGGGAGTTCCTGCCCGAAGAGCTTACAATCTAAGTGACTGTCAATAGATGTACACTGCAATTCATCAGCGGTGCGCAAACTGGGAGGCGCGGTGATTGCAGAGGCCCCGCTCTTTTCCCCACGGCATTTAAAGTAAATGCCAGGGGATCGCGTGAAGCCTCTGCAACCTATTGCTTACCGAGATTCAGACGCCTGCTGACGCGTTGCCATGGCAATGCAGCGTCAAATGACGCCGTGGGGTCATGTGATGTCACATGACCCCCGGCGCCATTTGACGCCAGTCTGCATGGCAACGCGGCGCCATGCGTCACGAAACATGATGTCACATGACCCCACTGCGTCATTTGATGCAGGGAACGGAGGCAAGAGGGCGCGGGCACCGGTGGTAGCAGGCAGGGGGGGCGCAGCTGCAAAAGTTTGCGCACCCCTGTAATGAATTTTACATTACAGGTATATTAATTGTAGTCTTTATTCAAGAAAATGTAACTTCATAGACAAAAGAGCAGATGTTATTTTCCTGTAGGACTTCCCTTTCTGTCCATTATTAAAAGTGTCCCTTTGTTTGCAGGTCTGATTTGTAAATGTACTTGCCCAAAGGATTAATTTCGTCATAGTTTACATCACAAGAGATAGATCTCTAAATGAATACACAGTGATAATAATGTATGTTGATCTACCTGAGTTCTATCATTGCTGAGCTCTTTATCTACAGACACATTCTATTTTAAGTTGAATTAATTCTAATGCACGTGGAACACGAATCTGTTGTATAAGTTTCCCTGAGATCTTTTTCATGTACAGTATGTCATAATATAATGTAAGTCTAAGTGAAGTTTTAGAGGTTATTTTCCACCAACACATATCACCAGGATGTTATTACCTACAATGTGGATGTGTATGATGGAGAATAAAAACATCAGGTAAGCAGCCATCTTTAATGTGACCTTAGTAAAAAACAAAAAAAAACAACCGGGGGGATTTATCCCAAAGTAACGTCAGAATGATACAAAGCAGTGATTCTCAAAATTCTTCTTGAGAATCACCGGACACAAAAGGTTTTTGGAATAAACGAAATATTTGCACACCGGTGAATTGCTCCACATTTGTTCATGGATAGGCTATTGGCTGGTTTGGCCCAGACACGGAAGAGAGGTTTTGATATAAAGTACACTCGTATTTTATCATGAGTAAGGCGGCGCCTATAGTGCCGACGATGGCGACACGACGAGTAACGTCACCCATCGCCACCAGCGAAAGTTATATTTCGCCGGGCGGAAGCGTCGCGGGTTTCCGGCCATTTGATTAGTTCAAGGGCCGTCACGTGAGGCAACAGCCCTTGAAAAATCCCATTTTGCCGGCTACCAGTTTTCGCGATGGCGACGTCGCTCAGTTGCTTGTCGCCGTCGCGCTTACTATAAGCGCACGCGGCGGCAATGCATTTGTTTTCGGGCAACGTTGCGTCGCCGGCACTATAAGCACGGCCTAAGAGTTCAACTACATTTAGTGATACACTGCGTCTATTGTGTTGGAGATTAAATTTCCAGCCGCGTTGTTTGGTTAGCTATCTTAAAAAAAAATATCCACGCTCAGAGCGAAACATTTCTATAGCGCTTTCTCTCCTTATTGGCACACCTCTATGCAGAGGTTTACTATGAACATATGTGACTTAAATCCCATGTGATTCTCATCTATTTACGTACAGAACTTTAGTTCCTGCTCACACGTTTGATTTGATTTAATTAACGCTTCCAGTAATTGAGCAATGCATTGCAAAGTTGTATTTCCACCACAGCATGTAATAAATTAAAATCTCATATAAGGCAGTCCTTTCTCAGTCACATTGTTTACAAGTGTTTTCTTTCCGAAGCCAATAAATGTTTTGCAATGTTTACACTGCAATGATTCAAGGCATGGGGCATGTCATGTGATAAGGACTGCCCTAAAACTCTATTGAAGATGTAGTATGACCACCTTTACAGGATCAGCTTCCATCCCAAAACTCTTCAGCTACCTTGTCAGCAGTTATACCTACAACTACCACCCTCATCGCAGCTGGACAGAGCTGTGTACAGATGTCCCGGGGCCCAGGAATAGAGTTTTGACCGAGCCCCCCCCCCCCTTTCACACCTCCTTGGTCTCCCCCTCCTCTATTCCCTAGCCCTCCTCCCATGTATTTTTTTCCTCTCTCTCTCTCCTCTCCTCTCCATACATACACACAATCCCCCCCTCTCTCCACACATACACCCAATACCCATACAATTCCTTCCACAATAATTACCCACCCACAATAATACCCCCCCACAATACACAGAATAATACCCCCCACAATGCACACAATAATACCTCATCCCCCCTATACATACACACACAACACCCCCCAAAAGCCCCACCCCCAAATACAAACACCTGGGGGGTAGTCTCAGGTCTCTGGTGCCCCGCCTCTCCCCAGCTGCTTGAGAGAGAGGCAGGCCCAGCAGGAGGCCTGGCGTGGGAGAGAGGCGGGCCCAGCAGGAGGTCTGGCGTGGGAGAGAGGCGGGCCCAGCAGGAGACCTGGCGTGGGAGAGAGGCAGGCCCAGCAGGAGGCCTGACGTGGGAGAGAGGCAGGCCCAGCAGGAGGCCTGGCGTGGGAGAGAGGCAGGCCCAGCAGGAGGCCTGGCATGGGAGAGAGGCAGGCCCAGCAGGAGGCCCAGCAGGAGGCCTGGCGTGAGAGAGAGGCAGGCCCAGCAGGAGGCCCAGCAGGAGGCCTGGCATGGGAGAGAGGCAGGCCCAGCAGGAGGCCCAGCAGGAGGCCTGGCGTGAGAGAGAGGCAGGCCCAGCAGGAGGCCTGGCGTGGGAGAGAGGCAGGCCTAGCAGGAGGCCTGGCGTGGGAGAGAGGCAGGCCTAGCAGGAGGCCTGGCGTGGGAGAGAGGCCTGCCTAGCAGGAGGCCTGGCGTGGGAGAGAGGCCTGCCCAGCAGGAGGCCTGGCGTGGGAGAGAAGCAGGCCCAGCAGGAGGCCTGGTGTGGGAGAGAAGCAGGCCCAGCAGGAGGCCTGGCGTGGGAGAGAAGCAGGCCCAGCAGGAGGCCTGGCGTGGGAGAGAAGCAGGCCCAGCAGGAGGCCTGGTGTGGGAGAGAGGCCCACAGCAGCTGGGTAGAGCCGGGGTTCAGCGGCAATCAGAGGCCCAGCAGCCAGACACAGAAGTTGGGCCTGACCTCTGGCCGAGCAAAGCACCGGCCGGGCCCCCCGCAGCCACCGAGACCGGTACACTTCTCCCAGCTCTCCTCCCCTGTTAGCGGCCCTGCAGCTGAGGACATATTAATGCACTTTGATAATATAATCTATCTTGACTACCTTGTCTCTGATATTGGTTCTCAAGTCTTCTGCATGGCTCTGAGCTATTACTGTCAGCAAGTCTGACTTAATATTGCCAACATTTAATAGTGAGAAATCCTAAGTCCCCTGAAAATGAGACAGACTTGCACATTGTGCATAGGCCTAAAACAATGCCCACATTCTGCCTGGTGTGCAATGTCCCTTTATGGTGAGGCAGAGGATGGAAGGCAGCAGAATCAGAAGGATATGTATTAATGTATATCCCAGTACAGCTACCAAATCTCAGGTGGGCAGAGCAACCATAAAGAGGTGAGATCCAGGGGTCATAGTGAAAGCGTAAAACAAATACCTGTACAAGAAAATAAGACAAATAATCCCTGCTTCAGCACAGGTGGCTCAATCAGTGGCTCAGTCAACAACTGAGCCACTGATTGAGCCACCTGTGCTGAAGCAGGGATATCTTTAAAACCTGACCTGTTGGTGGCCCTTGCGGACTGGAGTTGGCCACCCCGGGCCTAAGAAAACGTCTTCAAGTAAAATGACTGGTTACCAAAGTTCTAAGCAATGTTACAATGCCTCATTGTCATAATATATCATCAAGGTTGTTTTAGTAGCCAAAGTAAACACCTTTCTGTTTAATGCTGCTCCACTCTTTGTGAATCTGTGCTATTGCATTAAACATGTTTTTAAAATCAATATTGATGTGATGCACTATGGTTCCTGAATAGCAGCTGCATGATAAAAGTGCTCTTCTGAAAGAGTTTGTACATAAACTCACCAGCTGAGATCATGTTAAAGTTAATATTAAGAACGATGCAGACATCACCTTCATGTCCCTTGTATAGATTTTAACTGTTTCAACCAGGCAGCAAACAACGGAGCTTCACACAAAGGGGTGATGTGATTATAAAACACAATGGCGTCATTTTATAACCAAATTATGGCAAAACCTTTAGTTTCAATCGTACTATTTTACCATGATAAATGTGGCACAGTATTTTTGTCCCGGTTTTGCAGCTGTGAGACTTTGATAATTATTCCCCAAAGTCTTGAGAGTGAATATAACACAGTTTTACTAAACGCGTTACACAGGGCCGCAGACAGCTTTCCTGGGGCCCAGGACTACAGTTTCTATTGCCCGCCCTCCCCCACCCCCCGATAGGATTGCCAGGGGGCTTCTCCAAAAATACCAAAACATAATGGGGAAAGGACACACACAACCCTCTCACCTCTCCACACTCCATGCGGTTTCCTCCTCTCCTTGGGCCCCACCCCAGGCTTCTGTCACCTGCTCTTGATTGGCTGCATTACCCAACAGCAGCCAATCGGGATGGAGGAATCTGCCCAGCCCCGTAGCAACAGCCCTGCTCTTTCCCTGTTCAGGGAAAACCTGCGGCCCCCCAAGCCGGTCAGGTCACGATGTCCACAGAGGTATTACATACATGTCCAGTATTACCTCTCATTTTTTTACTGAACAGTGTCCAAATACAGGACAGTCCAGTTGAATACTGGACCCCCCCGCAGCCTCCGGCCAGGGACAATACTCCTGGCTCTCCCCCCTGTCGGCAGCCCTGCCGTTACACAATCTTTTAGTACACCTCTTCAGTGACAGTTCCGACCTATAAAAAACAACTTACAGTTAGATGTAACAAGACTCAGCGTCTCCAGTGCTGCGGTCGAAGAAGCAAATGTGCACTGAGCCGGAGACTGTGGCTGCTGCAATCGTGCTGCGACGGATTCATGCGCCACAGTATTAATCCTCCGGTGCCGCTACCACCGGTATCGTCAGCAGCAGCACCGGAGACAGTAAGGTTAGCTACATCTGTATTTTCACTCCAAAACACGCCAGCATGAGAAGCGGCCATTTAAAAACATTAGCCATGCGTTAAAAAAATGAACAGGGCTCACACACTATTGCTCCTCCTGGCGTGCGCCTGCAGGTAAAATAATATCTGTTCCATCTATATGCAATTATTTATTTATTTGTCGATTGTGATACATTTTAATGGACTGAGCCTAGCTCTGTGCACGGAACTTTACAAACCTGGTGTACCCATTCGGAGAACTGTGATGCAGGGCTGGCCTTATGCTTTGCGGGGCCAAGGGGGGAACTTACCTACATCAGCACTCCTCCGGCAGCGTCGCGGCGTCATGTGATGGTGTGACATAGGGTTGCCACGCTGCAGGAGGCAGCCTGCTGCAGAGAAGGTAAGAGCAAACACCCTTGCCCCCTCCTCTGGTCGGGTGAAAGTTGGATCCCGGCGCCAACAGGAGGAAGAAGCGCGGGGTCCAAGGCGGCCACCTTGCTCGCATTGCCCTGACTATCTGATCCACAGCAGCGCTGAATACGATCTCTCCTAGTGAACCAGCAGAAAGCCCATAATTCTGACGTAGCAACTAAGTCAGCGTTTTTCAACCAGGGTTCCTAGGAATCCTTGGGTTCCCCGGGCATCCCTAAAGGGTTTCCTGTAATTCTCAGGTAATTGGAAAATTGCACCAAATACAAAGGAATTTACAATGCATCTGATCTCAGACGCGCTATTAGAGAGGGTTGGGGTTCCTTACAATGCATCTGATCTCAGACGCGCTATTAGAGAGGGTTGGGGTTCCTTACAATGTATCTGATCTCAGACGCGCAATTAGAGAGGGTTGGGGTTCCTTACAATGCATCTGATCTCAGACGCGCTATTAGAGAGGGTTGGGGTTCCTTACAATGTATCTGATCTCAGACGCGCTATTAGAGAGGGTTGGGGTTCCTTACAATGCATATGATCTCAGAGGCGCTATAAGAGAGGGTTGGGGTTCCTTACAATGCATATGATCTCAGACATGCTATAAGAGAGGGTTGGGGTTCCTTACAATGCATATGATCTCAGAGGCGCTATAAGAGAGGGTTGGGGTTCCTTACAATGTATCTGATCTCAGACACGCTATTAGAGAGGGTTGGGGTTCCTTACAATGCATCAGATCTCAGACGTGCTATAAGAGAGGGTTGGGGTTCCTTACAATGTATCTGATCTCAGACACGCTATTAGAGAGGGTTGGGGTTCCTTACAATGCATCTGATCTCCGACGCGCTATTAGAGAGGGTTAGGGTTCTTTACAATGCATCTGATCTCAGATGGACTATTAAAGAGGGCTGGGGTTCCTCAGAATTTCATATAGGGTTCCTTAACCAAAAAAAGGTTAGAAACCACTGTACTAAGTGATGGGGCAGCTATAGTGCCAGACCTCATGACATGGTAGCTACTGCACATCATGGAGCACTCAAGGGATTAAACTGCTCATCAACGTTGATCCAGTGTATTTTATTTTTCTAACCTTGATAAAGAGAAGCTGTTTTGGAAGTCCCTGTTTAATGATTGACAAATGATAGAGATGATTACCGTATAGTTACATGAAGTCATTTGCTGCTATTTCTCACTTCACCCTTCACTGCATGCATGAACCCAGACTTGTTTTGTTCATCTCCCGTCCCAGGTGCATTTTCGTATTTCTCAATAGGGGAAGGGAAACCGTTTGATGCAAAACAAGCACCTAATTATACAGAATTATATCAAGGAAGCAGAGGTGTAAAAAAAAAAAACCGGTTCCACATTTCAATGGTAAAATACTTAAAAAAGCTAGTGGTTCTGTATCTTATTTCAAAAGATTGTAAACTTGTAAAATATATTTATACACTATTTCTGCTCTAAAAATAGAGGGGTTTTTCTTTTGTTTTAAATAAAATTATTTTCTTACAGAGAAAGTAGAACCCACTCTGAGTTTGTAAATAAAAAGTAGTGGTAGTCCATATCCCCTCATACTATCACAAATCAATCACTGCTTTGGGACCATTTTACCAAGGGTGACCATACATCTCGGTTTTACATTAGATGTCTCGGTGTTCTGGCAATTTTGTCCAAATCATTAAATGCCCTGGTTTTCAATGGTGGTGGCAGAGGAGGGAGGATGACTGTGGGTGTCCAACCCAAAAGTCAATCATAACTTACGGTGTCTGCCATCAAGAGAGCGGGGGGTGGGGGTGGGGAGAGAATGGGGGGTGGGGGGAGGAGGGAGTGAGAGAATGGAAGGCGAGAGAAGGAAAAGGGGGAAGAGAGAATGGGGGGAGGAAGAGAGAATTGGGGGGAAGGGAGAGAGAGAAGGGGGGAGTGAGCGAGAGAATGGAAAAGGGGGGAATAGAGGGAGGGAGAGAGAGAGAAGGGGAGGGAGAGAGAATGGAAAACGGGGCAATGGGGAGGGGGGAGGGAGAGAGAATGGGAGGAGGAAGGGAGAGAGATAACAGGGAGGGAGAGAGATAAGGGGGAGAGGGAGGGCAGTGGGTGGGGGAGAGGGAGGGCATGGGGGGGGAGAGAGGGAGGGCAGGGGGGGGGAGAGGAAAGAGGGAGGGCAGGGGGGTGAACAGGAAGGGAGGGGGGAGGAGGATGGGGAGGCTAAGGATAGAATGTAAGGGTGAGGGAGAGAGATCCTATTTGTTTCTAAGTGATGTAATTTGTTTTATATGTAGCCAAGTCGCCTCTGGCTCCCCAGACATTCGGTTCTCTCGCTCTCACCTGCGATAGCGTGAGGGCAGTTGCAGGGGTGATCGCGTCACCGGGGGCTACAGGGCGCCGCCATCTTGTGTGCGTTTGTGCATACGCGGAAGTTCGCGCGCGTGCAGTATAGCCTCAGATGCGATATGGCAGCCATTACAGGGAGTGAGAAGAGGCGCTCCATAGTCAGGGACATCCCCCAGTTCGCACATGCGCAGTTAGCAGCGGCGGCGGCCATTACACAGCGCGCACGAGGCCCCAATGTTAAAGAGAGCCACCAAGGACTACAGTTCCCAGCAGCCTCTGGGGACTGCACTTTCACCCTGGTCACAGGCAGCCAGACAGCCAATAAGGTTGACAGATTCTCATGCTGCAAAGTTGCAACAATGTTGTGTGAAGACAGGGATTGTCCGTTAGGAGCTGGGACACAGAGAGGGGAGGGTGTGTTTGTGCAGGGAGGAAAGTAGCCTCCTGCACTAGGCCAGAAGTCTCCCCTTAGCCCCCAGCTAGGCCCTACTCACCTCAGCTTGTGGTTACTACAGGGACTCCCCTTAGACTAGGGGCAGGGTCCTGTAGAACCTAGACAAGTGAGGGTCCAGCCAGGAACCGTGACTATCCTGGAAATTGCTGTGAAGGTATAACATCCTCTGCGTTAGCAGAGATAAGAGACATTATAAAGGTGGATCACTCCTTGCGGGAGCTACCCCCCGTTGAGGCGGAGGCATCTTGGACCATCTCCTGGAGCAAGGGATTCCAAGCAAAGGTTATCTGCGCACCCGGTAGCAGGGGCACCGGGCAGGTATTATCCAAGTCACCAAGTGCACCACCTATACATTTCATCTTAGTGGGCAGCGCTGTCCCACACGTGGGTGGGGTTGTGGGACTCTTGGAACTTTGGGTACAAGGACTTTGGGAATACTGTGTAAGGAGGTTATAGCCCAGTAGGAGCAAGATTATAGCTGCCAGCTTGTGGCAGAGGGTGGCATATATATATCGTGCATACTGATGATGTTGCACTGTTAAAGTATGATACTCTGTGTTGTGTTGCTATACAATATGATGTGATGTGATGTTATTGTATTATTTGCTCGTTCAGTAAACCTTTTAGCCATAACCTGGTGCATGTGGTTTCTGGGTGGGTTCCTATGCTGGGCCCATTTTACATTCCTATAGAATCCTACATAGGTGGAGGCGCTGACCGACGAGAACGTTCCAGAGATTCACCCCAGGCTCTCACTAGCGGAGGCTCAGGCCTCCTGTGAGCCTGACAGGTATACTATACCACACCTGGTAACATGTAGGTTCCCCCTCACATACACTCTATATGCGATTGGGTGGGGGGGGAATACCCGTTACATATACATAATATTTTAATATGTCCCCGTTTCTTCTTTTGAGAGTCTGGCCATCCTAATTTTACTTCACGAAAGATCAAGTAAAATTGAAACCTTACAGTATTTCCTCCTGCCGACTGTGTTTAGACCCAATTGCTCTGTGTGTGCAATAACAAGTTACAAAGCTGAGTTATGGCACTTGTAGGGAACTGCCAGCCTTCTCTGTAATTTGATATTTAAATGACCTAATGTTTTTGTCACATAGTTAAGGGAGAAATGATGATTCACCACAATGCTAAGAGCACTTTTCAACGTTCTTTACAGTTCTTCCCGTTGGCTTGTAGTTGGTATAAAGTTCCCAACTGAATTTTTTTATGCAAAGAAAAATTGACCTTAACCAAATACTATGATACCATCCCTTCATAATGTGTGTGTCATACTTATCTCTGGTTACTGCTCCAAGCGCTCCATGTAACCACTACCCTAACTGCTCACTCACACAAGTGAGCGAAAATGTGGACAACACATATATATTGTACTTTGATCCTGTGATGAATGTTTTGAATACCCTTTACAATCAATATACTGTAATTGCAAGAGAACATTTTTTTCAACTTAGTACACAGGCTTAATAATTATGAGCTGACATTGAAATACTGCTTGTCAGAGGCTAAGGCCGCGCTTATAGTGCCGGCAACAGCGACGTCGCGGCAAAACAAATGCATTGCCGCTGTCGCGTGCGCTTATAGTAAGTGCGGCGCTACGGAGTGACGGCTTGGTCGCGTTCGCTGGAAGTAATCGCTATTTGATTTTTCGAGCGACCGCAGCCTGACGTCACTGTTGCGTCGCTGGCATTATAAGCACAGCCTTAGAATTTGACGTGGTTTTGTAAAAAAAGGTAAAAACACCAAGCCATATAATTTGTAGCACTTTGCTCTATCCCTCTTATGCAATATAATAAGAGATGAGCGGATTTGTTGAAATTCGTTTTTGTTTTCTGAATTTTGTGAAAGATTGTAAATAATTGCAAATCTGGTGTCATATTTGAGTTTTTTTTTTTTTTTTTTATAGCTTTTTGAGTATTTGCGAACTTACACCTATTCACTACGTTTCTCTTTGCAAATGTTTGCTAATTTTTGCATTTTGGAGTATTCAAGGAAAAAAAAAGATGCCTACTGGCATTTGTTCCCAACTCTAACAAATACACAAATATAAAAAAAAAGGCGAAAAAATGCCATTTTCACACTGAGTTAGAATTTTGACCAAAAAATGTGCCCACCACCAATAGTGCGAATTGGGGTAACTTACAGACATAGAGGTTTTTATTATGCCCTCTGGTGCTTTATGGCAGAAAAATGTTTTGATACTCTGTTATCACTGCCATTGAATCCTATAGAAACGATGAGCTCTCTGCATTATAACAGGATATGCTGTGTTATGAGCAGGAGCTCTACCTCCAGCTTCATCTGAATTTTCTTGAATGAAAGGGTATGGTTTGTTATCATTTCTGCAGGAGTTGAAGAACTTGACACAGGAGCAGTTCTCGCATCTGTTTTAATAAATGGTATTAACACAAATTTAAATGGGTAAATTAGTATACACACCACCAAACCAAGGTTAGATGAAAAAGGCCCAGCACTGCAGGAATTGTGTTCAAAGTCCACACAAAACCATTGTTTCACTCCACTATGGACTGAAACAAAGGTTTTGCGTGGACATAGAATGTTTCTTTTGAACACAATTCCTGCAGTGCTGGGTCTTTTATATCGGACCGTTGTTTGGGTGGTGGATATACTACTTTACACATTTAAATTTGGGTTAATACAATTTATTAAAACAGGACGGTGTCAATTATTGCTTATGTTTTGCACCAGTAATCATTTATCACACATTTATTTTGCCATCATTATTTTGATGAATAGTCAGCTACTTTATTTAATTATCATTACTTTTGCTAAATAGATTTTAAAGCTGCAGTTCAGTCTTTTTTTTTTTAAATTTTTTTTTTTACGTCAATAGTTTCATGTGGGCAATCTCTAATTACCTAATTGATCGGCAAAATTTGATGACATAATTAGTGAAGGGATCTGTTTTTCTTCTGCTTCTGTCTCTCAGTGGAAGCTCATGAATATTCATGAGCACTCCTGCACTGACATGTGCTAGAGGGAGGGCAGGGCTGACAAAGGGGTGTGCCAGGGCTTGTGACATGAAGGGGCAGTGCCTTAGCAAATGGTTGTTAAAATAGAATACAAGAAAATTGGTCTTTCAAAGTTGTTTTTTTAAAAACAGAAAATGCGAAAAGTATTTTTTCTTACTACAGAACTGATTTATTAAAAAAAACACACATGCAGGATATTGACTGAACTGCAGCTTTAAATGACCAATGGGATTTCAAATATTAAATGACATACCTACTTAAAATAGAAAGAGAGAAACTGCTTCAGATTACTTCATTGTATTTTGTTTTTTTTAATGGAAATTACATGTTTCCTAAACCAAAACAAAATTAAACTTTAAACGAAGCCAAAACACGAAAGAACGAGAGGCGAAACCAAAACACTTGGGCAAGCATCTCTACTTTATTGTATAAAATGTTTATATGTAACAACATTTATATGTAATGACTGCGTTGATTCTAAAATTACAGCCTTTAAAGAATCCAGCACGGAAAGGTCAGGAAATTAAAGTGCTTTGATCCTGTCCTATAATTTGGGACTTCTGTACAGGCTGACAGGTTGACACATCTGTCTTTGACTTTGTGATTTGTTTTGTTGCCCTACTTGCTAATTTATCTCATTAAGGTGACCACTCATGACAGCTGTACATATGGTCAGGCCTTAAAAGCAATTTTGACAAGTTCACAAGGATTAAACACAAAACAAAATACAGAGAGGAATCTACGGTATATACTAAGGTCATATTAGTAATACAGACCTTTATAAAAGGTGCTTTCGTATATGTAAAGGCTTCTTACATATGAACAATAATTTGTAGTTTGAAATTAAGACGCATGTTGAATAGCTTATGATGTAATTGAAATAAATACAGAATGATGTGTACAGTATGTAGTGTTGTCCCCCCCCCCACCCTATGGGAGATGAGGCGGCTACTACGTGTGTGGGGGGCTTTACCTGTGGCTCACAGGAGGTCTGAACCTCCGCTGCTGGGAGCCTGGGGTGTACCTGAGCCGTCGGGTGACAGTGCCTCCACCTGTGAGGGATCCTGACAGCGCTGATAACCCCTTCGCAGGACCCAATGCAATAACCACACACCGCGTATAGAATAAGTTTACTGCATGCAGATGATGATAGAGATAACAATATAACACACACCAAATAGGCCATGCATGGCCGTAACCTCCCACACTGCCCTCCAACCCAGCGTCCACACCCTGATGGGATATCCCCAAAGTACTGAGGTGCCCTTGGGCACCTAACCACCCAGTGTCCACAGAAGTCACCCACCTAATATGTCTGACAGCGCTGCCCACAACTAACGTGTTATTGTTGGTGCACTTGGAGATGTAGAGATACCTGCCGGGTGCTCCAACACCCGGTAGTGCCGACTGAAAACAAGGGGCCGTCCGGTCCCACGCCATCGCCGTCAGCGATGAGTCCGCCTCCATGTGGGGTGGTATCCAGCTGGAGGGTCCCACTTTAACAGTCTTTGTATGCGTTGGTGGTCTGGTCCCAGACCACAGGCCACATCTGCTGCGCAGCTTTCTTTGCTTTGTCCCTGACACTAATGAGATAATGGGGCAGGGTCCCTCTCTAAGGGCCTGTCCCTATAGCAGCCACAAACTTTACAGGCGAGTCAGGGCCTAGCTGGGGCCTATGGGGGTCTCTGGCCTATTGCAGGGGCCTCTGAACTCTGCACACACACCCTACCCTCTCCTGGTCCCAGCTCCGACTGGCGTGGCTGTCCCAGCGCGCCAAATTTATCTTTTTCTGGAGCAGGGGAATCAGGCCGCACGATTGGATGCTGCAGCCCATGTGTCTAGCAGCCCCAGGGGCTGCTGGGGATTGTAGTTCCCCTGCGGAGTTCTATCATGTAATGGCCGCCGCTATGCTATAGCACTACGCATGCGTGCCTTTGTAATGGCCGCCGCTACTTACTTCCATCTTGCTCATGCGCAGCTACATTGAAGATTGCGGCGTCCTGCATAGGGAGTCGCCGGTAGCCTCCGGCGACCCGATCGCCTCCACAACTGCCGCACACTCACCCGCAGTCCTCCCCGCCTCTCCCCATCCTCCACTGCCGGTCGCAGCCGCAGCGGAAGGTAAGGGGATGAAGGGGGACCGGGCCACATGTAGTTTTGTTATTTATAACTAATATTAGTAAATATCAATTATTAGTGTAATATTATTTATAATAGTTATACTGGGAAAATTATCCGTTTTGTTAACCAACAGTATATAATGAAACATCCATGCTGTTTGGTTGACACATGGCAACTTCATTCTGCCCTAACACTATTAATAGACTTCCCAGGGTTTACACCAAGTTGAACTTGGCTGATAAATTTGACGCACTAATTTTTTGGGTGCGCAGAAACGTATCTTTTAGTACATAGCATTACCATCTGTTTTTCTAGCGCAGTCCATTTCTGTTTCCCCCAGAAATGCAACAACTCATTTGAGAAATTTCTGGAGAGGGTAAAATCGCAGAGGGAGAGGGGTAGACATAGCTAAATCATCTCAAAGCTGATCCTAGTGAAATTCTCCTATCAATGTATCTACAATAAATTATGCCGGTAACAGATCTAACTAACTGCTAAGTATAATCTAAACAGACTCTTTTGCTCTTAACTGATCAATCAATAATGGGATAATTTAATGTAGGCCTATCCTGAAATAAAAGGCCTGAGAACAGAGGAGATCCATGTGTTACGAAGGTGTATGTTGCATTGTACTGTCAACGAGACAGACCGCTAGGCAGAGGTGGAGAGTAGAGACCGATCCGTAACTGGGATCTAAATCCTGAATCCGTAGAATAGTGGGGTCCTTTTCCGGGGTCAGGGCAGGAGAGAGGCAGAATGGTTGAGGTCACAGTTCCCGGGTCAGGGCCGGAACAAGGCATAATGTTCGAGGTCACAGTTCCGGGGTCAGGGCCGGAAAAGGGCAGAATGGTCGAGGTCATAGTTCTGGGGTCAGGGCCTGAAAAAGGGCAGAATGGTCGAGGTCATAGTTCTGGGGTCAGGGCCTGAAAAAGGGCAGAATGGTCGAGGTCACAGTTCTGGGGTCAGGCCTGGAGAGTGAGGCAGAGTAGTCCGGCGGCAGGCAGGGGTCTGAGGCAGGCAAAACCGGAAGAAGGCTTCAAACAGGAGACAAGATAGGGAGTACCTTGCACAAGCACGGAGAGAGGGGATGATAATGATGATAGCTTTATAAAGGGAGAAGGCTGGTGTGAGTAATCCAGCTCAGGAAGAGCCTGACCCTCTGCCTCAGTGGCCATGTTGGTAGAGGCAGCAAAGTCAGGGGGCATACATATTGGAGATCCTAATACCCTGTAGGGATAGACCAAGTTACAGAGAGATTGACCCTTGTCTATATTTATTGCCCAGGGTAGGTGTTATTATACTAGTATCCTCTTTACAGGGTGTTAACCATTTAGATACTAGGCTTATTAAGGTTAATTTTACATCTATTAAGTAAATCGCACCTTTGCCTCG
Source organism: Ascaphus truei (assembly GCF_040206685.1). Lineage (NCBI taxonomy): Eukaryota > Metazoa > Chordata > Amphibia > Anura > Ascaphidae > Ascaphus > Ascaphus truei. The sequence continues at coordinate 76,657,554 of NC_134490.1, read as the reverse complement.
GCCCCTGAGGTCATCATAGGCATTTGGGTATTTCTCCCACTGACATATCAATCTTAATAAATGTATTTAGTTCAGCCTACACCAGGCACCATCTGATCTCATCTGAAAGTATAACTATCCTGATTTTTACACTGTTAATTCAGTTCACTGCACGAGTGTTACACTGCGTCAATTTATATTATTTTAACGTTTTAGTCTTGCAGTCATATTTTAAACATTAATCATAAAAGTTATGTTATAAGCCACCTAGGAGTGTACCACAAAAACGCAATTCTTTTTGGAGGATTTGTGACTTCTATCACTCACCCTCCTCCTAGTCCTTGCATTGAGCCATATTGCGTAGGTATCACCCATACACCTCATTTGGTGTTAATTAGGCAATCATATTAATTATGCCCACCTCTTAGCCGTGTCGCATCTTTCTTTTGCTGTATTTTAAAAGGGGTGTTATCTACAGAAGACAGCAACGGTAACCAAGTCTTCCAGAACTGAAAGGAGTCATGCTAATGTAACGAAATCAAAGCAGCAGCAGAAACCGGGGGTTTACCATAAATAGTACTTGGAGACTTCAAGAGCTTGGCTTAGCAGCTAAGGAAACAATCTGTGAGTCAAAGCTGCACACACCATGCACTTCCACTTCTTTAAATAGATTATTTTTTTCTGAGATGATGATTGAATACAGTATCAAACTAAGGAGCATTTGTTTAAAAGTACATGAGCTGGGGGGAAACGGGAGCAAGTGCTGTATGCTCATTGACAAACTATTGAAATTGGAGATGGACTAAAGAAATGGGATCTAAAAATATACACAGGCATCCGTCCCAAACCTAGGATATTAGACTATTCCATCTATTCCATGGAACTGAACTTACAGAACAAATGTAAAATGTATGAACACACATTACATTTTTTTTTTTTTCAATTAAGCAGGTCCACTTGTCCGTTGCACCAGTTACCATTGGTACTTTTGTGACATCCCATATAATTTAGTACTAATAATTTAGTGACATAGCTAATAATTGCTCGATCACTGGATGGACAAGGCTAATGGAAGTTTAGAAAAGAAGTAGAATGAGAATGACTACATAAATCCAAAGCATGCAGCTTAAAAACATCAAGCCTTCCTTGATTTAAGTGATTCCTTCATCATTTCATATAGCGTGAAGCCTTTTCCCCCGATTTTCACATTGGTTATAGAATCCATCAGAACACAAGATGTTGAGATGTTAAGATTAACTTCTTATTTAGAAGAGTGCCGTTAATGCACAGTTACTGATGCATCGACATCCATTCATCTCATCTGATGTTAGTGCACAGTTACTGATGCACTGACTTCCATTCACCTTCTCTGATATTAATGCACAGTTGCTGATATATTGACTTCCGTTCGCCTGATTTGATGTTAATGCAAAGTTCTCTGCATATTAGAACCTCGCCATATTTATCAGGAGTCATAGGCCAGGAGTCATCAAAGTGCGATCCACACTAGCGTGGCTGAACCGGCGTTATCCACCATTGACTTTAATGGCAGGTTTCACCGATTTTGGCTCTGACAGCGTGGATCTCGCTTTGATGACTCCATCAGGGCTGCCGACAGGGGGTGGGAGCTGGGACAAGTGTCCCGGGCTCAGTGGCTGCAGGGGGCCCTGCTGCAAGTCCTCTAGTTGCCACCGCCAGGCCCGGCTCTCCCCCAGCTGCGAGCCTCCCTCACTGACTGTCCAACACTGAGCTTCTGACACTAGCGCGTGCCAGAAATACATGGGAAGGGGGGAACATAGAGGAGGCTTGCGAGGTTTGAAATGGGGGTGCTCGCAAGACCACCGTCCTGGGGGCCAGGAAATCTGTCTGCAGCCCTACCGGCCATACATAAATATGTAGGGCCATATTTACTAAGTGGTGCTAAACCGTAACATAGGTTTTGGGCCATAAGGTGACAGGGCTGAATACTGGTTAGTAAATATGGGTACGCTAAACATGTCATGCTGCATTGAGAGGCAGTAAGAAATTATTAGAGTATAAAATGCAGAATAAAAGAATTTAAAAAATACATACTACTATAGATGTATTATGTGGGATAATTTAGTTGCTTCCTCAGAGGAGACTTATATAGCAATTATTATTCTTATTATTGAGCGTTTATAGAACAAAGTGGTTTAATAGATTCTTCCCGATCAATTCCTTACAATTTATTGTGTGTTGCAACAAAACGTTGTGTGTCCCCCCCCCAGTGCTCGACCGCATCAGTTCTGCACAATAATTACCCAGTCTTTGACTGAGCCACCTGTGCTGAAGCAGGGATATCCTGAAAACCTGACCTGATGGTGGGGGAGGAGGAGCGGGGAGGGGGTTCTCTGTGAACATGATCGGATAGGAAGTGTACTATCCCCCACCCCCATTCATATTCAGGGAGAGCAACAATGTCATGGTTGAGTTCCTCGAAGACCGATGGCATAAAGTGTCATTGCGTTAGTAGAGAAACCCAAATGTCATTCATTTGAATTCTGGGACCATGACAGCGTAAACTAGGAATGCCAAACGCCAGTCATCTGGGTTTTGGGACTGTAAGAGATTAGGTTTACCCCCCCTGCAAACCCATTGTACAATGAGATGATGAGTAAGGCTGTGAAAATGTGTGCGTTTTGTGAGACAGGGGAAAAAAAAAAGGTCCATGATCTGAAACAAGACAATATTTCCATATGGATTACAAATAATTTAATTTCAAATATAAATACAATTTTTTTTTAACTATTTCAAATGATTTGCCTTTCCTTTCTTGTAGTAAAACCATTTTAAAACAGTCAATCTATTATTTTTAAGATTATAATAATATGTTTATTTCATATAGCGCTCTTTTCCCAATGGTACTCAAGGCACAATATATTATGTTTATCACAGTATATTATGTTTATCAGAATATATTATGTATATCACAGTATATTATGTATATCACAGTATATTATGTATATCACAGTATATTATGTATATCACAGTATATTATGTATATCACAGTATATTATGTATATCACAGTATATTATGTATATCACAGTATATTATGCTTTTATGCTGTGACAAAGTAGCACTAATATTCAATATATTAAGTAGAGTTTTTGTTCTTATTTAACAATCCACAAAATGAACTTTTCGTTTCTGCCACAAGATAGAGCTATATACATGGCAACATATTCGGTTTCTGTACAATTACTTGTCTTCAATGCCTTTTTACAGAGTTTAGGTGTGTGCCAATGGTGTTAAAAAAAAATCAAATTCTTATTCTAGGTGCAGCAAATAAAAATATCGCTTGTGAGCACATTCACATGTCTCAGGCAGGTCTGCCACCCAGCTTTTCCCCATTATCTCTTAGCACAGTGGTTCCCAAACTTTTTCCGCTCAAGGCTCCCCAAGGCGATCAGGATTTTTCCGCGGCACCCAAAGTAAAAACAAAGTTGTATATACATACCTAACAGTTGCAGTGCGCAGTTGGTGTCTCTCTAAGACACACTCTCTCTCTCACAGACACACTCACACACAGTCTCTCTCTCTCTCTCTCTCTCTCTCTCTCTCTCTCTCTCTCACACACACTCTCTCTCACACTCTCTCTCTCTCACACACTCACTCTCACTCTCTCTCTCTCTCTCTCTCTCTCTCTCTCTCTCTCTCTCTCACACACACACTCTCTCACCCTCTCTCTCTCACCCTCTCTCTCACCCTCTCTCTCACCCTCTCTCTCTCACCCTCTCTCTCACCCTCTCTCTCACCCTCTCTCTCACCCTCTCACCCTCTCTCTCTCACCCTCTCTCTCTCACCCTCTCTCTCTCACCCTCTCTCTCACCCTCTCTCTCACCCTCTCTCTCACCCTCTCTCTCACCCTCTCTCTCACCCTCACCCTCTCACCCTCACTCTCACCCCCTCACCCTCTCTCTCACCCTCTCGCCCTCTCAGACACTCTCGCCCTCTCAGACACTCTCGCCCTCTCAGACACTCTCGCCCTCTCAGACACTCTCGCCCTCTCAGACACTCTCGCCCTCTCAGACACTCTCGCCCTCTCAGACACTCTCGCCCTCTCAGACACTCTCGCCCTCTCAGACACTCTCGCCCTCTCAGACACTCTCGCCCTCTCAGACACTCTCGCCCTCTCAGACACTCTCTCACAGACACAAATTACCCCCACACCCCCAATACATTTAAAAATTACCCCCACACCCCCAATACATTTAAAAATTACCCCCACACCCCAAATACATTTAAGAATTACCCCCACACCCCCAATACATTTAAGAATTACCCCCACACCCCCAATACATTTAAGAATTACCCCCACACCCCCAATACATTTAAGAATTACCCCCACACCCACAATACATTTAAAAATTACCCCCACACCCCCAATACATTTAAAAATTACCCCCACACCCCAATACATTTAAAAGTTACCTCCACTACATTTAAAAATTACCCTCCTTGGGGGGGGGGGGGGGGGGGGGGATGATGGTCAGGTGGCTTGCGGGGAGGGGGACGGTGGAATGCCGGTGATGCGGGGGACAATTCTGCGGGGGGGGGGGGGCAGACGGCCCAGTGCTGCATGGGACGGCGGCAGCGTGGGGTGACTGAACGGCCCGGTCCCTGCACGGGGGGAGGGAAGGGGGGGTCAGTGCTGCGGGGGCCTGTGCCATGTTGGGGGAGGGCCGGTGTGCTGCGGGGGGGAGGGTGATGATGCACCGATGCTGCCGGGGGTGGCGGTTTTGGCCGGGGGGGTGGGGTGTTAGTGCTGCTGGGAGACATGTCTCCCGGTGCTGCTCCTCCAGCGCGCGCAGGGAGAGCCGGCGCCGGGTTCAGCGTTTTTTTGTTTTTTTTTAAATTTGCTGGCCCTTGTCTCCCGCTGCTGGCGGCCCTGATCACGGCGCCCCTCTAGCCAAGCCACGGCGCACCAGGGCGCCGAGGCGCACAGTTTGGGAAACACTGTCTTAGCATACAGTGCTTCCACTGCAGCCGGGGATTCTGGGTAATGACATGCAAATTAGAACACATTCTAAAAACAGAAAATCTACAACTAAGCTTGGGTGTAAATACTGTGGCACAAACTGATATCATTTAAACTATATTTGTATATGTTGTTTGTCATACAAAAAAAGATGTAGCGTACTATACAAATATAACGAGAAAATACATATATAGGTAATATTCGGCTTGATGACGGTGCTATTGTGGCAACGGCAGCTGGCCCTGCGCTCTTCCCCCAGCCCAACTTCTGTAATCGCAGTTTAAATGTCTTGGCGGTTAAATTAACCATCAGAACATTGAAACTGTGGTTGCTGGGGGAGAGTGCGGTGCCTCTGTAAGTGCCGGCTTCTCCTCCTGCTACAGTGTGACAATGCGTCGCCTTGACAACGCAACATCACAACGCGAGGGTGGGAATAGGCCCTGCTCTTCACTAGGGTTGCCAAGTGGCTTCTCCAAAAATACTGGACTCAATGGTGAAAGGTGCGTCAGGTCACTATGTCCAGGGAGGAAAATACCGGACACATACATGTCCAGTATTCCAGTACTTCTCAGTTTTTACTGGACAGAGTATCCAAATACAGGACAGTCCAGTTCAATACCGGACACATGGCAACCCTAGCTTCACGTGACGTGACGTCACGTCGTCAAGACAACGAGTGCCGGCTCTGAAGGAAGTAAGATGCCCCGCACACAGTGTACTGGACCCGCCAAACTCCCAGCCAGCCCTGGACTATGCTTAGGAAATCATTTACAGTATCAACATCTTGAAGGAAATGCTATTTCTTTTCTTTGGTACATTTTGCAGCAGGAGGCTTTGCAATGAAATGTGATAAAGACGGGTCAAAGCTCAATAACATCAATACAAGAGCTATTTATGGTGAAATGTACATGTTGTTATCTCAATAGGCAAAGTCTACAGTGACTAGTCTTAAAGAAATTCACGCCGTTTAATCCAGGCCTACACAACACACAGCCCGCATGCGGCCTGCCCGGACTCACTGTGCGGCCCGCGGGGGTCCGGCGGCGGCTGGTGCGGTGATCTCCTTCTCCCCTGAAAATTCTACTGTTTCCCCTGCAGGTCCTGAAAAAAATGGCCGCGCGGTCGTGAAATTACGCCGCGTTGCCATGACAACGGGACATTGACAGCGTGACATCACGCGGTGCCATGTTGCGTGGCGTCGTGATGTATTGGTGTCCGATTGGCATGGCAACGCCGCGCGGCCATTTTTTTCAGGACCTGCAGGGAAAACAGTAGAATTTTCAGGGTAGAAGACGGAGAACGCCCGGACCCCCTCCCGTCGGGTAAGAGTTGTAAGGCGGGGGAGGTAAGAGAGTTGTAAGGGGGGGGGGGAGGTAAGAGTTGTAAGGGGGGGGGTAAGAGTTGTGAGGGGGGGAGGTAAGAGTTGTGGAGGGGGGGGAGGTAAGAGTTGTGAGGGGGGGGGAGGTAAGAGTTGTGAGGGGGGAGGTAAGAGTTGTGAGGGGGGGAGGTAAGAGTTGTGAGGGGGGGGAGGTAAGACTTGTGAGGGGGGGGAGGTAAGAGTTGTGAGGGGGGGGAGGTAAGAGTTGTGAGGGGGGGGAGGTAAGAGTTGTGAGGGGGGGAGGTAAGAGTTGTGAGGGGGGGAGGTAAGAGTTGTGAGGGGGGAGGTAAGAGTTGTAAGGCGGGGGAGGTAAGAGTGTGAGGGGGGAGGTAGAGTTGTGAGGGGGGAGGTAAGAGTTGTGAGGGGGGGAGGTAAGAGTTGTGAGGGGGGAGGTAAGAGTTGTGAGGGGGGGAGGTAAGAGTTGTGAGGGGGGGAGGTAAGAGTTGTGAGGGGGGGAGGTAAGAGTTGTGAGGGGGGGAGGTAAGAGTTGTGAGGGGGGGAGGTAAGAGTTGTGAGGGGGGGAGGTAAGAGTTGTGAGGGGGGAGGTAAGAGTTGTAAGGCGGGGAGGTAAGAGTTGTGAGGGGGGGAGGTAAGAGTTGTGAGGGGGGGAGGTAAGAGTTGTGAGGGGGGAGGTAAGAGTTGTGAGGGGGGGAGGTAAGAGTTGTGAGGGGGGGAGGTAAGAGTTGTGAGGGGGGGAGGTAAGAGTTGTGAGCGGGGGGAGGTAAGAGTTGTGAGGGGGGGAGGTAAGAGTTGTGAGGGGGGGAGGTAAGAGTTGTGAGGGGGGAGGTAAGAGTTGTGAGGGTGGGGGAGGTAAGAGTTGTGAGGGGGGGAGGTAAGAGTTGTGAGGGGGGGTTAAGAGTTGTGAGGGGGGGAGGTAAGAGTTGTGAGGGGGGGTTTAAGAGTTGTGAGGGGGGTTAAGAGTTGTGAGGGGGGAGGTAAGAGTTGTGAGGGGGGAGGTAAGAGTTGTGAGGGGGGGAGGTAAGAATTGTTAGGGGGGAGGTAAGAGTTGTGCGGGGGAGGTAAGAGTTCGTGAGGGGGGGAGGTAAGAGTTGTGAGGGGGCGGAGGTAAGAGTTGTGAGGGGGGAAGGTAAGAGTTGTGAGTGGGGGTTAAGAGTTGTGAGGGGGGGAGGTAAGAGTTGTGAGGGGGGGGAGGTAAGAGTTGTGAGGGGGGGTTAAGAGTTGTGAGGGGGGGTTAAGAGTTGTGAGGGGGTTAAGAGTTGTGAGGGGGGGAGGTAAGAATTGTGAGGGGGGGAGGTAAGAGTTGTGAGGGGGGGTTAAGAGTTGTGAGGGGGGAGGTAAGAGTTGTGCGGGGGAGGTAAGCGTTGTGAGGGGGGGCGTAGGTAAGAGTTGTGAGGGGGGGGAGGTAAGAGTTGTGAGGGGGGTTAAGAGTTGTGAGGGGGGGAGGTAAGAGTTTTGAGGGGGGGGAGGTAAGAGTTGTGAGGGGGGGGAGGTAAGAGTTGTGAGGCGGGGGAGGTAAGAGTTGTGAGGCGGGGGAGGTAAGAGTTGTGAGGCGGGGGAGGTAAGAGTTGTGAGGCGGGGAGGTAAGAGTTGTGAGGCTGAGAGAGGTAAGTCATGAATGGGATGGGGGTAATTTAATTAAAGTTGTGGCCCAAATCTGCTTTCCTTGGAGCAGTTTGGCTCGTTTCACTTCTATAAATTGTGCAGGCCTGGGTTAATCCATGAGAGGGAGCGCGGGGGCGAGAGGGAGCGCGGGGGCGAGAGGGAGCGCGGGGGCGAGAGGAGCGCGGGGGCGAGAGGGAGCGCGGGGGTGTGAGAGGGATTTATACTGGTGTAAGAATGTTGAGTAGAGCCTGGTTAAATTACCCTGAGTGAGATTTAGTAGGTTTTAGTAAATACATGCTTGAAGCTGTGCCACCTCAGTTAAGCAGGAAACAGAAAGAACATTCTCAGAGTTGTTAAACAAAAGCATTTTGTGTTGTAAAGAGGTATTTTTTTATTTGGAAATAACTAAGGCATTATTATTCATAACAAGTTATTGCATAAGTCTAGAGAAGTTATTCAATATGCTCGAAAGCGGCCGTTCACACTGCGACCAGCCGAAAACTCCCATGGGCATTTTAACCTATGAATTATCGCAGCTTTTGAATCCAAGTATACTGTCAGTGCAATAATGTTACATGCCAACCCATATATTGACAATACGATATGTGCATTTCATGACACTGTAGAAATGCTGCTTGTAAGGAAAGACACAGAAGGAACTATGACACTCAGGAGAAGAAGTGACACAGATGGAATGTTCAGTAGTACTGGAGCGAGGCATATTCCCAGGCTGCAGACAGCCTCTATCCTCGGAAAACATGTGGTACAGTCTTCTCCATGTGGACATTATGGGGATTATGTATTAAAGGCTCTTATTCAATCCACTTATTCTGTAAAGTGCGAATAGCGTTGTTCCAGCGCTATCACACTGAAAGCCCCATTGACATCCATAGAACTTTCCGCACGATTGAGGCGAATTACAGTGAAAGATTCCTTACTGCAAAAATGTGGCAAATCGAGTGTAAAAAAACAGCACCAGATTTACTAAGGAAAACCAATTCAAGGCAAGCAGATTTTTTAGCCAGTTTCACAGCTGTTTTTTTTTAAATTTGTATAAGCAAGATACTTGCAGTTAAAATCTTTTTATACTGCCGCACACATGAGCAAAGCTATTTATACATCAAATACATTAAAAAACAATTTGACAACAAAAAAACTGTTAGATTAACTCGATGGATTACAATTTTATTCATATGACCTCATCTACATTTGATGCGATGTTAACGATAAAGATGAAGGGGCTGAGTAATGGGTTTAAATTACGGTTTGCAGGAGCAATCGTGTTTATCTTTAATTTTGTCAATTGCTCTCCCCCTTATTTCGTTGAGTGGAGGTTGTTTGATGGGAGCATGACAACATAATAGCCACAAAATAAATGTTGAAAGCGGACAAAATTAGCCGGCAATCACAGATCATGCGGACATTCTGAGAATTCCACTGAACGTGACAATGGTGAACACAACGTAAACAAAATCACATTTTGCTTTGCAAGTAGTTCCCAATAAACAAGACAGAAAGAATCAAATGCCTACCGTGTGCCTTTCATTTTCTCCCCAATGCTTTATGCTTTATACAAAGTTGGTTTCGTTTTTTTTCTTTCCTGCTGGCACTCTCAGCACTCGGCAGCCAGGTGAAACTTTAGTGCCTTTAATTTTTGGGGGCACTGTGGTTTATTTCTCTGCATTATATGCCACTCTGCACTAGCAAAATAAGTAGCTTGTCTTATTTAATATCTGCACTAATGAATATTTCACTGAGCTGTACTTCAAACTTCCTCATTTCTTCAAGTTAATGATTATAGGGATACATGTTCATTAAAGCTGCAATACGGGTTAACTTTAAAAAAATATATTTTTAAATTTATTTGATTACAGGTTTGAAGCAGGGGGGCCACCGCAGCTGAACCCTGTTAATTTCAGCTCTGGGGACCCCCTGCTTCCAGAGATACTTACCTCTGTAGTGGTGCCGGTATCCCTGCAAGCAGAGAAAGTGTGATCCTTAATCTAATGGCAGTTTAAATGTCCCCCTCACGCGGGCCAATAGGAAGCCGTGACGTCATCTGCTGTGGTTCCTATTGGCCCACGTGACCAGGACCTTTAAAACTTACCATAGATACTGGCACCCCCTGCGGAGCTTAGTATGTCTGGAAGCAAGGGGTCCCGAAGCTGAAATTAACGGGGTTAAACCCCGGAGAACCGCTGCTTCATTCCTGTAATAAATATATATACATTTAAAAAAAAATTTTTTAGTCAATCCGTATTGCTGCTTTAAGAGCATTCAGCAAAAGTAGGTTCAATAGTTGATTACAACTTCAACCTGTTACATGGAATCAACTATGCAGAGGCAACCTGGCTGTTATTCACAATTAAGATTAGGTATAAGGCCCTCTTCTAGCGTTTTATTGTTTTATCTGATTTATATATATATAAATATATATATATATATATATATTTCTCAAGAAATATTTAACAGATAATAAACCTTTAGTATACATGCCTAAATTGGCACTAGCTGTAGATGATCATAAACATTGCATAGAAAGGGGCTCTATAATGAAATAATATTACATTGACTGATTTCCCCTAGTTGGGGCACCTCCCTACTGGTATTATTCAGATTGACAATGTTCTAACAGGGATGCGCAAGCTGGGGGCGTGAGATTTTCAGGGGGGGGGGGGAAGCGCAGCGCTTACAGAAGCCCCCGCGCTTCCCCAAAGCATTTAAATTAAAAGCCGGAGGACCGCGCGAGGCCTCTGTAAGTTCCATTACCTTGTCTCCGTTGGCACATCGAAATGGCAGTGCAATGTCACATGACCCTGCAGCGTTATTTGATGCCGGAGACAAGGTATGAGGGGGAACGGAGTTGCGAGCAGGCAGGGGGGCGCAGGGGAAAAAGTTTACGCACCCCTGTTCTAACACATTGTAGGTTGTATTATCCATGCTACAGCATCAAATACAGATGGGAAAAACATTTGCCCAGGGAACTAAATGTGAAGAATTTGGGATTTTTGGCTCACGAAAAGTTTGAAGTTCTCAAGATTTTGCAAGTTTCTCTACAGATAGCCCCAATATAACCAGCTCACTGCCCCTTTGCCTGCATGTCAATCTGGGTTCGTGAATGTTGGGATTATTCACTTCTGCAAAAGTTTGAATGTTTTAATGGCAGAAGCAGAGGAGACTGCTCATGCAATTATTTTGACTGCAAACTTCAAACTTTTGCTGGCGAACTAAAAAAAAAATGTTCGTGGGACTCTTTGTTGCATACTTTGCTTTGTTTGAAAGCTTTTCTGGTGAACAAGTGAATTGTACAGGCTACTAAAATATTGCTGTGATTGGGATAAAGATCTCTTAATATTCCACTGACTTGCATTAGGATGAAAGCCCTTTTATCAGAGAGAAAAGGGGAAAATGGGAAATTTTTAGGTATTTAGGAATTAGTTTCCATGATAAATATGACGAGTTGGACAATATTAACATTGACTGGTTACAGTCTTGAATTTTTAAACATTTGAAAAAATGTAAACAAACAAGGTGACTTTTAAACATCATCCCAAGGGAAATTTGGACTTTTCACTAATTGCTAGCAAAGGCACGTACACGTTTTCCTGCCAGGTTGAGGCTCATGGAGTGAACGAAAAGGATAGCATTGAAAAATCTACAATGCTATTTATTCTATTGGATTACTTTTATTTAAAATTCAGTGTGAAATGATTTCCTAGAACTAAAGAGTCTTTCATAACCTTTTTTTTTTTTGTCACAGTTCAGCTTGTTATAGCTGGAAAACGTCCTAAGGTCTTGGCAGCTTCCTTTTTGCCCCTGATGTGACAGTGAACTTCTATTTCTTGCCATAATGTCAAGCGTTCTTTATAGCGGAAAATATTTAACTGCACTTTACATCCTTTTGTCGCTGTGCCTCTCCTTTACAGACACTCCGAAGCTGTGCTGTTCTGATGACTCACATTTCAATATGACCAGATGATATCATCACTCAGTTTAAAACCCCCTTGATCATTATATTGTTGAAGTGGAGAATAAATGTAAGCCATTAGGCGAGGCGGACAATGAATCATTCTGCTTCCATAGGACCGTCACAATGGGTGACAATTTACTTTGGGTATTAAAGTAACAATCCCTTGATACAAGTTTTTTTTGAGAACAACACAGGAAAGGAAACTGCTCTTAACAAATATTCCGTTTATATATATTAATTTCTTCTTAGAAATAAAATATCTGGTTCTCTGGAGAAGGACCATTGCTGTCTTACTACCATGAGTCCTCCGGGTTAGCAAATAATACCCCCTTTGAGTTTCTGGTACTTTCAGGAAATATAAATTGCTTCCAGCATCACAAGACACCTTCCAGTCCATTGTCGTGAATAAGCTGTAAGGTATTTCTCAGCACTGGAAGGCGTCTTATGGCAGAAGACTTCTTAGTAAATATGGTCCTATTAGGTAAGTCAATGAATGGAGAGGTGTTCCTCTTAATGATTGATCACCAAGGTGATAAGATTACATTGGTTCTTGTCCAGTAGATCTATAGGTTCAGATAACATTACAACTATGTATCTATTTATATCTTTATTTATATAGCGCACACAGCTGTACTTGCCACTTTAGAAGAGAGACAATACAGCTCAGGGAATTATAATACAATAAGTGCAACAAACAAGATCAGACAGTAGGAAAGGAAATCCCTGCCTCAGAAAGCTTACAATCTAAGTGGTATGTTGGGAGAGTTACAGAGACAGCTCCCCACCCTGAATACATACAGTATAAAAAAAAACACCCCAAATACATACAACCCCCCAAATACATACAACCCCCCCAAATACATACAAACCACCCCACCCCCCAAATACATACAACCCCCACACCCCACAAACACATATAACCCCCCAAATACATACAAAACACACACTTATCTTGGGGATGGTCTCAGGCCCGGCTCTCTCACACTGTGCGTGCCACCCTCACTCTCCCGCGCCGGGCCTCTCTCTCATGCCAGTGTGCTCCGACATCAGAGAGATGCCCTGCATGGGACAGTGAGGGAGGCTCGCAGCTGTAGAGAGCCAGGGACCGGCGGCTGGACAAAGCAGTTGGGCCCGACCTCTGTCCAAGCCCAACTTCTTTGCCCGGCTTCCAGTTCTCTCGTTGCTGCCCAGCCCCGACTCTCCCTAGCTGCGGGCCTCCCTCACTGTCCTGCGCTGACCTCTCTCTCATACCGGTGCCCGCCGAAAGCTAGGCCCAGCCTACAGCGTGCACCGATGTAGTAAAACAGGCCCAGCACGCACAGGAGGCCGAGTAAGTGAGGAAGAGGCAGCCGCACAGCTGGGGAGAGCCAGGGCCCAGCGGCAATGAGAGAACCGTCAGCTGGGCAAAGAAGTTGGGCACGACCTCGGACCGTGCCCAACTTCCACGGCCGACCGGCTGTGCCACCCGCAGCCACCGGACCCAGGACACTTGTCCCGACTCACTCCCTCTGTCAGCAGCTCTGACTTTAAGGCAAGAGAGCAGAAGAGATGAAAGGGGTGGAAGAAATATCATCTTTCTATAGAGTTGCTGATATAATCACCAGCTACTATATGAAAACCATGAGACTGAATGACAGCCTTTGCATGCAATCCTCAAAAAACAAATATGGAGGCAGATATCTATGCAGTGATATGTTATACAAAGGAAGGGAAACAATATCTGTAAACAGCAAAAAAAAATGCTTGGCATACAGTGTGGTTGCTTTTTTATAACTTTATTTTTGTACAAAGTTTTCAGGGTACAGAAAAAAACCCCAAGAAAAACAAAGTACAATAAAAATAGACAAACTGTACAAAAATGGGTATATGGGGGGAGGAGGGAGAGAAATATTGCCTGTTGATGCTGCTATCAATACAGTGGGAAGTGATGTTAGGAAAGACCCGTTTATAAAAAGGAACTTGCATACATTTGTGGTGATACAGCTGCCTGTCTTGTGTTATTTGCCTACTAATCTGCTACTGTAGCTGCTTGTTTACTGGACTGTTTGAGAAACACATTTGCATACGTTTTCATATGACTTGTTCTCTGTCTCTAAAAATATTAATGTTTATAACTGCACAAAACATATATTGTAATCTCTCACGAGCAGGACCCTCATTACCTCTTTGTATCTGTTTGCGCATGTTTGTCCTTATTTGTATGTAACTCTGCTCATGTGACTTTCACATCTATGTAACCCTATTAGACAACTTAACTAATTACATTTCACTGCGTAAATTGTATTGATGCACATATTAAAGTGAAAAAAAACCTGCTGCTTTTATGATTTTGAATGTATTAAGCTTCCTTGGGTTGCTGTAGCAACCATTTAGAAAAGCCCACCACTTCCTCTTTTGAAATAGGCAGCCATCTTGCATGCCCTGGAAAGCAAGATCTTCGCCAATCGATAATAGGAGAACAGATCGATCAACACAGTATTTTAGATAATTACCTCAAAGTTAAGGAACTGCTGGATTATTAACAAAACAAAAACCGGGCAGGAGGAAATGCACCTTTTAGACTCTTTATCATGTGTAAGAAACTTTTGTATCAAGTCTGATACTTTTGTTGTTTCTATAACATATGGGAGAGAATTTAGGAAGTTAAGTGTAGCAATTTCTAAATGTCAATAATATTATAATGTAAACATATAATAAGATCTCCCTTAAATGTTCCTATTTCTCCATATATAACCACTCCCTATATTGCTTTTTAACACATGTTGCTAAACATACAGTGGCGAGAAAAGTTTGTGAACCCCAATGATAATTCCGGAAATTCCATAGTTTTCAGTGATAACCTTTTTGAATCAAAACCAGTCTTTTCTTAAATATCCAATAGGGTTTATATTAACCAATTCCATATCTTTTGAAACAAAATGATATATGAATTAGACAAACAATGAGTAAGGCCGCGCTTATAGTTCTGGCGATGTGACCGCGACGCTGACGTCACGCTGCGGTCGCTGGAAAAGTCAATTTGAAGTGGCTTCCAACGATCACAACCAAGCCGTCACGCTGCACCTACTATAAGCGCATGCAACGGCGTCAATACATTTGTTTTGACGCAATGTTGCGTCGCTGTCGCCGGCACTATAAGCGCGGCCTAAGAGTCAAGGTATGTACAAAAGTAAGTGAAACCCTGTTTTTGTATCAGCTAAATTAAAGGGGATAATTAGAATCAGGTTTTTAAGTAATTAGGTAGTTCTTCAGGGTAAGTTTGGGAGGCCCCACCGTATATAAAGATCAGAAACTTTGTGAGTTTAGTCTTCACCATACAGGTGTGTGGAAACACGCCATGCCACGATCAAAATAAATCTCTGAGGGCTTCAGAAAAGCAGCTATTGATGCTCGTCAGTCTAGAAAGGGTTACAAAACCATTTATAAGGATTTGTGGCTCCACAAATCCACTGTTGGACAGATGTTGGACAGTCTACAAATGGAGAAAGTTCAAGACCACAGTCACTCTACTCAGGACTCGGAGCAGTCGTTCTACCAAAATTTCTCCAAGAACAAACAGGTAAGTCATCCAGGAAGTCACAAAAACCCCAGAGTAAAATCAAAGGATCTGCAGGCCAGTCTCGCCTTGGCTAATGTAAATGTTCATGACTCAAATATCAGAAAAAGGTTGAACAGAATGGTGTTCATGGAAGGATAGCCAGGAGGAAACCACTGCTCTCTAAAAAGAACATTGCTGTCCGTCTGAAGTTCTCCAAAGAGCACATTGATGATCCACAAAACTTCTGGAACAATGTTCTCTGGACAGGCGAGTCAAAGGTAGTTCTTTTTGGCCTCAAGGACAAACGTTCTGTTTGGTGAAAACAAAACACTGCGTTCAAACAGAAGAACCTCATCTCAATCGTCAAGCATGGTGGTGGGAGTGTGATGGTTTGGGGCTGCTTTGTTACCTCAGGACCTGGAGGCTTGCCATCATTGACAACCATGAATTCTACATTGTATCAGAAGATTGTAGAGCAGTGGTGCACAAACTGGGGGGCGCAAAATTTTCGGGGGGGGCGCAGTTGTTACAAAGGTCCCGCGCTTCCCCAAAGGTATTTAAATTAAATGCCGGGGATTGTACGAGGCCTCTGTAACTTTACTTACCTTAACTTTCCAGCGACGCAACACCATGGCAACCCGGCAGAAAATTATGCCGTAGGGTCACGTGATGTTGCGTTGCCATGGCAATGGGACATCGTATGAACCTGTGGCATAATTTGACGCCAGCGCCGAACAGAGGGTGAGAACAGGCAGGGGTGCGCATGGAGAAAAATTTGCGGACCCCTGTTCTGGAGGACAATGTCAGACCATCCGTTTTTGAGCTGAAGCTGATGCAAAAGTGGGTTATTGTGACGGATCGGGGGACTCACACTTCCCAGCGTGTCCCCGTCACCTCTGTTTCCACTGCCTCTAACCCTCCCTCTTCCTTGACTCATCACTCTCCCCCTCACGGCCGTTCCTCTGTGGCGCGGTTGGCAAACCCTGATGCGTGTTCAGGTCACGCATGCGTCCTCCGCAATGTGCGCACGCATTCGCAATCTCTTGCTCCCCTTCAAGTCACCCGTGGCCCCCGGCGTGCCTCTATTTCCCCAGCCTCCACATTACCTTGCTCCTCTGCCTCTCCGCCCCTCTTACCCTCATTGCCAAGCGGTCCCGCGGCGCTGCGTCCCTCACGCTCTGTGACACGCGCAGTGCACACGCATAGTACCCTTAGAGGGCACGCTCCAGTTATCTGCCGTCTCTAAACTCTAGCTCCGCCCCCCGTGGCTTACAAGCCATATCCCTTAATTATTCCCCTGTCTCCTCCCCTGCTCTCTCAGACCTATCCCTCCAAACTCTCACTCAACCCTCTGCTCCTCCTCTCTCCCCTATTGGTTCCCATTCCTTTATAACCCCTGTCTGTCCTCTTGCTCATTGCTCTGCATAGCTTTCCTGTAGCTCCTGTGTGTGCAGTGTCTATGCCTAGCTCCCTTGTTTATTTCAGCGCTGGTTCCTGTCCCTGCTTCTGTTTGGATTCCCCTGGCTTGAATTTGTACTGCTTTGGATTTGACTGCTCTGCTTTCTCTTGCCCTTGAACCTTGGCATACAGACTTCATACGCTGCTTTCTCCAACCCCTGAACACTGGCTTACGGACACCACTACGCTGCTCTCTCCAATCCTTGAACACTGGCACACGGACATTACTATCCGATCTCTGGCACCCCGGACTCTGCAAGTATACGTTAACCCTTTTCTTACCAGGCCCGGCAACGCATTACCACACTCCGGGCACGCCCTCACTGCTGGGGGGTGCATGTTATACCCTTACCCACCTCAGTACTGGTGACTGGCCAGGTCTGCGGGCATACAGGCGTTACAGTTATACAGCAAGATAATGATCCTAAAAAATACAAGCAGATCTACAAAAGAATGGCTGCAGAAGAAGAAATGTTGTGTTTTAGAATGGCCTAGTCAAAGTCCGGACTTAAACCCCATCGAAATGTTGTGGCAGGACCTGAAGCGAGTTGTGTTTGCAAGGAAGCCCTCAAATGTCACTGAGTTTACAAACTTTTTCTCGCCACAGTATACTTTGGACACTTTTCTATATTGTCTGAAGCAGCTGTTCGGGATGTTTTTTGGGGAAAATCCATACTGAAGTCCAAACGGCTGCGTTGGACAATATATAATTGTAATTTTCAGTTCCTGGCAGTATGTATTGATTGTTGCTCGGCTGACTTTTCTCTCTTTCTGCTATCTGTTTCCACGCTACAGCAGGACCCACATTGGCTGGATTTCCTCTGCAGCTGTCCGTGAAGGAGACGCAAGCTCACTGGGTCTCTAGCTTCCTGATAGGAGGCACGGTAACATTCTCCCTCAGAGGGCTCGGGAAGTGTTGCCTAGCGCAAAAACAACATTTATCCGCCTTATATCTGAGAGCTTTGTGAGACCTTGGCTTGGGCTCCTACGAGTACACCCCCAGAGCACTGTATTCACAACAAGTGTTGACCTTAGTTGAAAAGAGCTGAATACATCGATGCAAAGGAATAGATATCTACAATGTCTCGTGTATTATCAGTTTTGGGGAAGTATGTCTGGTTTCGGAGTTTAATATATAGCACCATTGAAGTAAAAGGGAACGATGAATGTAATATATATACTGTTTGAAAAAACAACAATGCAATGAACAACAAATTACGCAGAAATGGGAAGAAGTGCTATTTTGTTATTGATACTTCCCTAATAATTACTTTACGTGCTTTCCCGAGAGCATCCCATTCAAACTATATCATTACACGGCAATGTGTCTCTGGAAATCTAAAGAGACAATGGGCTTGTGAATTCCCACTGACTTTCCTAAGTCAACCATATCCTCATTAAATACAGCATTACTTTGTTCTAGTAACATGTACACTAATTATTTGTTTTCAGCTTCCATATGTAATTGTTTTGTGTTTGAACATTAGCCTGTGCAGCCCCCAGTGAATGAGCAAGAAATTGGAAGCGTCCTTTTGTCGTCCTGTCCCCCATTGCTCTCAAAGTCTGGAAGCTCATCAGATTTAGTCCTGACATTCAATGTTTAGCTTTTCAACTGTGTGAACAAAGATAAACAATTATCATTACAGTGATGGAAATACCCTCCAATAGATACCAGCGGAGTTCCAGATGCAATCATAAACTGACATTTGTGTTATTGTTCTTACATAAAATAGCATCATTCGTTCTCCGTTATCTAGAGGGCAGATGCATGCTCAATCGTCAATGCCCGACCTTGTTAAAGAGCAATGCTAATTATTTCCATAGATGATGATGAGAATATATATAATGATAGCAATAACAATGATAATAATAACTTTATTTATATGGCGTTTTTCTCCCAATGAGACTCAAAGCGCTTCACATTTACAAAAAGAGAAAAAGAAGAAAAAACATTTAAGGTTATAAATGAGACCGATCACAAGGAAAGACACAATGCAGATACACGTAGAAGCACATTATTGGCTCACAATACCACCATTTCTTTTAATTCCTTTGAAATTATTAAGTACATTGTGGCTGGGCTCTTTCATGATGAAAAACAAACTAATATAAGAATAAGAAATTGAATTTTGATCTGGCGGTAACATTATTTTGGTGCATATGATACATAGAAAAACACCTATAGAAGAGGAGATTTAGGTTACTCTGTGGATTTCATTATGACCGATAACAGCTTCATCTAAAAGTGAGCACTCGGACACGGGTGGTGCCATAATGTTTTATCCAAAGGTCAGCAATTGTTGTTATATCATAAACATGCACATTTATCATACACAAGCATATAAACGCCAATGTTGAAAAATATTTAAATATTGTACTCTATTGCCACATATCACAAAGACTTAGAACAGCTGTACTTGGTGCATGGAATTTCATTTTTTTTCTGCTTATTTTATTATTATTAGAGGATGCTGGGAGTAGTTAGCTACAGGCGAGCCAATCAGGAACTCTGTTGTACAATATATTCCAAACTGAACGAGTGACATCATACTTCATGATTGGCTCACTGTGTGCTGGTCATTTTCTATTTCCTTTAGCCATCTTTTGATCTAGGGATTCTCCAAATGTAAGATTGCTAGTCAGAAATCAAGGGACCCTCACTCATGGGTTTGTAGAAATGTAAAGAAGGAGTAAAAGCATTGTTCATTCTACACTGAGCCATTCATTTTGTATATGATATATTGTATTTGTAGATACTATAATGTATTTATAGTATCTCAATAGCACTTATATTATATACATGGGCATACAACAACACATGAAATACTTATAGTGCACAGAAGAATAGAAAAAACTTACGGTTGATACATTATGTTGAATTTATTCAGGTCACATTCAGTTATATTCTGTAAAAAAAGAGATAAACGATATGTCAATGGCAACAACACGCAGTTTACTAGAGCTTCAGTAACTACGATTTAAAAATGATGGCACACAAATATACTGTATACACAATATCTGCTCTCCCCTGCCATGTTCTGCAATGCATTGCTGGTCCTCTGATATCAGTGGTGCTACGTAGAAGTATATTGCCCTGCATTCTGCAAAATGAATGAAGATGTCCCACTGTACAGTATGTGGGACTGTCTTTAATGGCTTGTACAAGCCCCTGTGACATACTTTGTGGTTGTGAAAGCTGCATTGGTAGGATTTGCTATGATACCTTTTTGGGGATCCACATTCGGGTTCTTCATATATAGAATTATTGTGTACACAGCTTTCAAACCGCATAGATTTCATCGTCATGTATTTCTTCAAGTGTGCTGTACCTATCAGGTTTTAAACGCTCTGTACACTATCCTTTCATCTATGAAGACCCCTAATGTAGGGCCCGTAAATGGCATGCCCACCTACAGCAAATGTTCAAATGCTTTGTTATTAACCCTGTGAGTACTGGAGGGGCCACAGGTGGCATAGTGCCACAGGCACTGCTCCTCCGACACCCCAATCCAATCAGAGAAGCTCCATCACTGATGACTGAATGGAAGAGGAGAGCAGCCCCCCTTCTGTTCCTGATCCGTGCCGATGACGTTCTGCGCTGCACAGGAGCACTGGACGTTGTCACCCTAGCAAAACTAAGGGAATTTGGGACGCAGCTACTATGTCATGGCGTGTGGGATATATGGTGTGTGGGATATATGTGTGGGATATATGCGACATGCAGCTTGTCAAAAAAAATCCTATTATATCCACTATAGCAGGAGTGGCCAACTCCAATCCTCAAGGGCAACCGACAAGTCTGGTTTTAAGGATATCCCTGCTTCAGCACAGGTGGCTCACTCAATGGCTCAGTCCACATCGGTTAGTAAGTATGGTTACGGTAATAGGAATGAATGCAGAGAGAGATTGGTAGAATTTACAGAATGTGACAATGGAATGAATTCATTCTCCAAAAAAGAACCCAAATAAAATAGACATGGAGTGGACCCAATAGAATAGAATATGAAACTATATCCTAGCTCAGGGGGGCGCAAACTTTTTTCCCTGCGCCCCCCTGCCGGCTGTCCCCTCACTCCCGCGCCCCCCTCCCAACCCCAATTTACCCGCGCTCCGGCGTAATGACGTCACGTTGCCATAGCAACGTGACGTCACATGACCTCGCAGCGTCATTTTGACGCCGCGTTGCCATGGCGACGCAGGGAGGAAGCCGCCGGAGCCACGGTAAGTTAGGTTTACAGAGGCCCTGCAGCTCCCCCGGCACTTAATTTAAGTGCCTTCGGGAAGCGCGCGGGGCCTCTGTAAACCCCGCGCCCCCCGTCGGCAGTGTCGCGCCCCCCCTGGGGGTCGCGCCCCACAGTTTGCGCACCGCTGTCCAAGCTAACCAGAATCATGTCATTGCAGACTATGCCGTCCATAACTTATTGGTTCGCTGAAAATGAATAATTGAGCCACTGACTGTGCCACCTGTGCTGAAGCAGGGATATCCTGAAAACCTGACCTGTTGGTGGCCCTTGAGGACTGGAGTTGGCCACCCATGCACTACAGTCTGTCAGAGTAACCCCCTCATTTATCACAGGGGTAATGGAATGCATTGCTTTGCAATACAGCACTGAAGGGGTTCACTTGAAGCTTCTTACATTTGATGCAGAAGGTGAATGACAGAGACAACATGTTACATGCTTTTATTACATGTGCATTACATAACAACTTTGCTTAATGTAATAACAAGTAACAAGCTACTGTGGAGCAAACTGAGAAAAATTGGTGGCATTGTATAATTTAAATGGCCTCCATCATCCGTTTGCAAAACAAATGCTCTTTTCTAGAAGGCCAACATATGTTAAGCTTGATAAATAAACACAATCAGTTTTCTTCTTTCTATCTTCGCATTCAGATGTAATTTGCAGCAAACTAATTAGTTATGTTGCATTAGTAGCATAGTCTTGTTAGCTATAGTTTCATATTCTATTCCATTGGGTCCATTCCATGTCCATTTTCTGTTTGGATTCTTTTTTGCAGAATGAATTCATAAAGTTTTCACATTCTGCAAATTCTACCAATCGGTCTCTGCATTCATTCCTGTTACCGTAACCATACTTGCTAACTGATGTTTCATCTTTTTGCTGGGCACCCATCTTTGCATTGAAATCTCCCATAAGGATTTCCTTGTCTGTTACGTTGGTTGATGGTAGAAGTCTTCCACTTCATTGTCTCTGTGTCTTGATGTTGGGACATACACTTGGATTGCTTGAAACCTGTATCTTTGTCAACTGAATGACGATTCTGGCTACTCTTCCCGATGAGCTTATACATTGGTGTGAAAACTAAAAGAAAACGTGGAAAAGCGCACATAGCTAAAAAGTGTAAAATCTTATTTTATTTTTTAAATTCCTCTGTAGTAATCATAAGCACAAACATATTAAGATCAACAGCTCATCATAATAAAACTCCAAATGAACAGGGAGGCAAATGCAAGACCAGACCGGCAGACTGTTAGCACCAAGGTAGAGGTGTATGTCCCTGGCTCTGCTCAACTGTATCTGTGGTGCATGCAATCTCCTGTTCTGTGTAGCGCGAAGAGAGTGCTGATGTCAGCCAACGCATTTCAT
This sequence comes from Ascaphus truei, assembly GCF_040206685.1. Lineage (NCBI taxonomy): Eukaryota > Metazoa > Chordata > Amphibia > Anura > Ascaphidae > Ascaphus > Ascaphus truei. Next base: position 76,635,059 of record NC_134490.1, on the reverse strand, counting down.
CATTGTACGACTGCCTCCGGGAATATCAATAAAATATGTGTGTAGTTATAGATACTGCATTTTCTTCAGAAGCTTCAACAAACAGCAAAATGTGTACCAGTTCCGAGCTTTGTGCTGTCACATGTTCTGAACTTATTATTTTAGCAAAAGCAGAGTGAAAGTTTCAACATGATATTTTCAATGTATGTAGATACTAGGACACAGCGTTCCCAGTGTACCGTGCTCAACTGCAGGAAATCTTTAGATGTCCATTTGAAATAATGCCTCTATATGAGGGAAACAGGGAGACACCACTCTCTACAGATATATGGATATAAATGTGTCTCTGATTATATCTCCTGAAGTATGGGGGAACTGTATTATATTGGTGAGTGTCAGTGAAAAATCTCTGACCTCCCAGTAACACAGAATGTTGTATCCCCTCTGGAGAAAAGACAACAGTGAATGAATAGCCAGGCGTAATAAACGGATGGATGTACTCACAGTAGAGAGAAATCCTGTGTAGTGAGTCCCACGGCGTGCATCACGTTTGAGAAAGCAGCAACAAGATATCCTTGCGGAAAGAACGGAGCACAGCAAATGCAGTAAGAAGGGGGCTAGATACCGCTGTTAAAAATCCTTTATTCCATGGTAGACATCATGGCATGGGATATGTTAAAAATCTCGAACGCGTTTCGGGCCGTCGCCCTTTGTCAACGAGAATACTAAACAGACTGCGGCTACCGCAGCTGATATAGGAGTTCCCCTGCCTCCAGCTGATTGATGACGTCATCTGCCATTGGCGCGAGATCGTCAAGGTATAATCTGATTGGTCCATATCCTGGACCAATGAGCTCCTTAGGTTGCGAATGCTTCACTGATATCAGGGAGGAAAAGGGGAGTGACACCTATATCAGGAGCGAAGCTACTGCATGCTGTAAACTCAACATGCACTAATGACAACATACAGAGTTAAAAACAATACTATAAACATGTATAGAAGCAATCTTCTACTCTGAAATGGAGAGCATGGAGGGCATCATTATATCATTTGTATGGTTATGTACAATATTCTTCATTATGTCTAATATGTAGCTATATATAATATCATCCACTGTCCTTAATGTATGTATATACATAGAGCAAAATACATCTTTGCAGGTATAATTTTTACAAATGAGAAAGCTATACTATTTATCAAACATCTGTTGTAGACAATCAGGGGTATATATAAAATAATTAGGAGTTGAGCCTCTCTAGTGACATGGATAGATAATTAAACAGTGGTATACAGATTTCTATGTCAGAGACGTCCAAAATATACATATAAGATAGTAATTATATAGTTGGAAATAAGTAGGGAATGGAAGAGAAAACATGGGAAGGTGGGGGGAGGGGGGAAGGGAGGGGGGGGGAAAAAAGGGGGGCAAGGTCCGATGGGAATAGGGAGGAGAGGGGGAAAGGAAGGGGGGGGGGGGGGAAAGGAAGGGGGGGGGGAAAGATGGGAAGGGGGGGGGAGGGGGGAAGGGGCAGGGGAGGAGGAAGAGGGAGAAGGGGAATAAGAAAGGGGGTGGGGAAGGGAGAAGGAAAAAGGGGAAGGGAGAAGGAGAGGGAAGAGGGAGGGGGTGGGGCAAGGGGGGGTGGGAAGGGGGGGGAGGAATGAGAGAGGGAAAGGAAGGGAGGAAAAAGGAGGGGAGGGAAAGAAAAAGGGGGGGGGGAGAGGTAGAGGGCGAAAAGAGCAAGGATATGTATGAACATCAGATAACATTATTTGAGAAAGTGTTTAAGTTCCCAGTCGGTATTCATACCCTTGGGCATCAAAGTCCCAAGGGTATAAATCCAATGCATCTCCCGACAGTTGAGAAGAGATTCCCTATCTCCACCTCTTGGATGTATTGCAATATGTTCAATGGCGCTAAATGTAAGTTGGTCTACCGAGCCCATTGAGCATTGATTGAAATGTCTGGCGACTGGAAATTTCTCATCTTTTTTCTTGATGGTTCTGATGTGTTCACTAATTCTTATTTTTAAAGGTCTAATCGTTCTACCTATATAGCTACAGCCACATGCACATCTCAGAATGTAGATCACATACTTTGTATTGCATGTTAAGAAAGAATTGATTCTATGTTTTTGGCCTGTATATATATTCTTGATGGATTTAATAGGTAGGGCGTACTTGCAGAAATTGCAGGATCCACATTTGTAGAACCCATTGGGGATAGTACTTTTAGTGGGTTTTTTGGTTCTATACATACTCGGTGAAAGATGAGTCCCCAGTGTCTTAGCTTTCCTGTACACTATTCTGGGGTTTGATTTGGTGTATTTTTTCAGATCTTGGTCTAATCTGAGTACCTCCCAGTGTTTGTTCAGAATAGACCGAATGATGCCAGCTTGTCTGGAATAGGTGGTGATGAAGAGAGGTGCCTCTCTATCATAATTCCCTTGTTTTTGTTCAACTGGCCTATTCTTTTTGGATCTGTGTAGGAGATCTGCCCTTTTAAGCTTTTTCACATTATTAAGTGCATTCCCGATAGCGCTGTCAGAGTATCCACGAGCTAGAAACCTTTGTCTGAGATTTTCAGCTTGAGTATCGAAGGATTCCTCTGTGGAGCAAATCCTTCTTAATCTTAAAAACTGACTTTTGGGGATATCAATAAAATATGTGTGTGTAGTTATAGATACTGCATTTTCTTCAGAAGCTTCAACAAACAGCAAAATGTGTACCAGTTCCGAGCTTTGTGCTGTCACATGTTCTGAACTTATTATTTTAGCAAAAGCAGAGTGAAAGTTTCAACATGATATTTTCAATGTAAACCACTGGTGGAAAGTTGGACAAAAGGAACTGAAACAGAACAACACGAAAACTTAAACGTTGACACATCCCCTGCTTTATATAGTTATTCCTGGATTTTCCACCACAGGCATCGCAGGTTGATTCACACACTTATCTCACTACATAAATTACAAACCCTTTTTCCACTGTAATGAACAAAATGATGAATCCTTTATGAATGTGTTGCAAATGTATGACCAGTCAGGGTCTCTGCACCAGTGGATATACAACATAGACTGTATTAAATAAAGGCTTGGGCAACTTTAAAATGTAACATTGCATTTCAAGTTACTATTATATGCAACTTAGCTCACAAAAGGAATTCAAAGTACGTGGCAGCACAACAGGAATAGTGTCCACATATGCATGCAGCGTGCTATTTATGAGATCCTATGCAAAGAAAAAGGCAAGCACGATATCTCAGGGGGATGCAACCGCCCTCCGTCTGGTACAGAAGTATCAATCTAATTGGCTTATCATATTTGTTCTTCACCAGCAGTGGTCAAATGAGGTAAAGCAGGGGCGGCCAAGTCCAGTCCTCAAGGGCAACCAACAGGTCAGGTTTTCAGGATATACCTGCTTCAGCACCGGTGGCTCAATCAGTGGCCCAGTCGTTATGACTGAGCCAACTGTGCTGAAGCAGGGATATCCTGAAAACCTGACCTGTTGGTAGCCCTTGAGGACTGGGCTTGGCCGCCCGTGCAGCGGAGGTGCTGTGCACAATTGTAAGACATTCTAACCCCGATGAACACTGCGGTAACGCTCGTTAACACCTTATTTTAAGTGATTTTTCCACACTATCTATACTGTGGAAACAGAAATTAAACGAAAGCAGAACTGTAAGTAAAATGCAGCGATACTCTGGGTTTATAAATGAAAGAAGTATTGATACTCCACGCACTCATCCCATCGCACTAACGGTTGCTATTACCACAGCTATCGAAATCAAAATAGTCTGTATCTCACAGTTACTGTATATCAGTATTTCAGTCAGCCATTATATTGACATAATGAAAGTAGAGGTTTCTCTTTCTGGACGTAAAATGTTGCATGAAATGTGAGGTGCCCAGAGTAAAAATCTCGTCTTTATGATCATTGATTTTAAGGGATATTTGCCAGCCTCCCGCTGTTCACCCCCCGGGGCACTTCCCTTTGCATAGGAGAAGGAAAGGCATTTGAATACACTGCTATTGTATAATATTATATTCCTCCAATGCATCTAGTACATAATGACACAGCCTGAGCCCCAATATGTGACCTTTCAGAGCAAAAGGATATTATTATACTGGGACAGTGAAAAAGATTGCGGAGATGAAAGTGATTTCTTGACTTGCTTAACGGGAGCATAAATATTCAGACATCATAATAATCCAGGGGTTCTGAACGCCAGTCCTGGAGACCCCCTAAACAGGTCGGGTTTACAGGCTGTCCCTGCTTCAGCACAGGTGGCTCAGTCAAAGAATTGTATTTTCAATAGGAGTGAATATGGGAAAAATAAGCGCAAGAAGTGTACGAATAATACAGGACTGAAATAGCCGTGGGTCTTTTATTATGGATTTCTTCATAAAAGTCAATATCCTTAAACAAATCTCCAATCCATCTCATGTAATCTCCTCAGTAGTGTTGATCTATTTTCTTGTTTCTTTGTACGTATGGCACCTTTATAATATTGTGAGCAAACAATAAATCATGTTGGGAGCACTTCACACACGGCATATCTGGCTGCACTGGCTTTGAACGGGTTACAAAACTAGCATTAAAGATGTGCTGTTGTAGTATTTAAGTCAGTGCATCTTTGCAAAGACTGCCCATTTAGCACTGAATGGTTAATATACATGCTATCCAGTTCTTACATTAAATATGATCATATATTTAACTTGGCCTTAATTACCCTGCATTGATTAATACGTTTGTCCCTTATGTATCTTGTATTATTCCAATACCAGTATTATAGCTGGTCCTTATACAATACACCCTACTCTGTAAAACTAGAACCCAGTAGTTCCAACCCTCTTCGTGTAAACCCCCTCCCACACAAGGTTTCTATGGTAACTAACCAACATTGTAAACATGCAAATTGGGTACATTTCATTCCATTCCAATTGGGTATTACTAAAATCTAGTGTGGCTGGGGGTTCCCGAGGAGAGGATTGGGAACCATTGTGGATAACCGAAAAGACTGCATCCCCAGCTTGCATATTGGCAGGTTTTATAATGTGTATTGGGAAAATGTTTAACCCTTTCATTGTACTAATGTTGTGTGTTGATTGTCCCTAAAGTCAGCAGCTTCTGGCCCACTAATTTCACATGGTTTTAGAAGGTGCAGTGGTTCTCTAGGCCTGTGGCTGTCAGAGCGCAGCAGAAGTAAACAGAAGAAATTCCTCTTGTGTCCTTATTAAAGCTGCACTGCAGGTTACATTTCTTGCTTTGTTTATTTTTTTTTAGTTATAGGGTTGAAGCAGGGGGTCTCCGGAGCTGAACTACGTACATTTCCACTCGAGGGACTCCCTACTTCCTGAGATACTTACCTCCATAGGGGGTGCCAGTATTTCTGCAGGTAGTAGCTCCAATGGGGCTAAAATAATGGTGGCTTTAAATGTCCCACGTGTTTCAGGCCAATAGGAATCTGTGATGTCATCTCTTGTGGCTTCCTATTGACCCGCATGACGAGGGATATTTAAACATGAAGGAGATACCGGCACCCCCTATGGAAGTAACTATCTTGGGAAGCATGGGGGTCTCCAGAGCAGAAATTAGCATAGTTAAGCTCCGGAGACCTCTGCTTCAATTCCAATAACTAAAATAAATGAACAAAGCAAGAAATGCAACCAGGAGTGTTGCTGTAAATGGCCAGCCTGCAAAATGTTTTCATTTCATTCAGTGGAAGGACTACCAAATAATCAGATTGGTGTAATACCAATGATGTGGCTTTAGAACAGATGAAAAGTGTAAAGAGAGACAAAATCATGAAAATGGAACAGACTGGCTGCCATAAATTGAACGTACTGTATGTGGGAAAGTAGGTGGAGGCTTCTCAGCCAACACTTGATTTGATCGACTAAAGTTCCAGAAACTAGATAATAAATAACACTGTCATGATAATATCATGAGATAGTAAGTATTTTATTCAATCTGGTGCTTTAGGGGTTAATGTGGTTACCATTTGTCTTAAAAAATGGGGGGGGGGGAGGCGGTCACTGATGTCCAACTAAAATGTGTTGTATGGGATTTCTAGAATCTGGATATAAGGGCATGTGTTTTTCTAGAGATGGGATTAAATTAGGGCTCTCTGGCATTTGTATTTAGCCCCGGTCCCCGGCGGCTCCTAGAGCCCCCCCTCCTTTGTGGCAGCACGGTCGCGGGTGCCGCCGGAGCCAGCGACGGACCGGCCGGCTGCTTCCAAAGGTGGGGGCCGGAGCAGGGAGCGGTTAGAGCCTTAGGAGGCTCGACGGCGCACCCGGCTAGCGGGGGCCGCCATTGTGGTTGCGCGCGCATGCGCGGATCAGGCTAGGGAGTTGCGGCGGCCCTTAGGGAGTTGCGCATGCGCAGTAGAATCGCGCACGCAGCCCCAATATAGAAATAGCCTCCACGGGACTACAATTCCCAGGAGGCTAAGGGGGAAAGGCACCAGGTGCCCCCGAATAGCCAATAGGGCTGGAGGATTGCCCTGCAGGGAGAATAGATACATTTGGCTGGGTTTTGAGGAGAGGAGCAGCTAGTTGGGTGCAGGAGTCAGTGACTCCCTGCACTAGGCCAGCAGCCCCCAAGGCCCCAGCTAGCCCTGAGCCACCCAGTAGTGTGAGTTGTGTCAGGGACAGGCCCCAGGTTAGGGAACTTGCCCCTTATTATCCAGAGTCAGTTAGGGACCCAGCAGACGCTGCGCGTCCATCCAGAGGTTTGGGCTCAGACCTTCGCCGTCGCTGCAGCAGCCATCCGGGTGGGATCGCCCCGGACGATAGTTCCTGTACAGAGCGACATCAGGATCCTTTGTGAAGTTCCTTGGCAGGCCCGGGCACCGGAGTGCCCAGCAGGTAATCAACAAGTGCACCAACGAGTCATATCATATTCACACGGGACATAGTGGCTGCGCAGTCACACATCTATCTCACTTGAGGGTGGGGTAATACTGTGTGGGGTTACTGGACACTGGGTGGGATCATCCGGTGGAGGTTGAGGTAGCGTCCTGCGAGACGCAGTAGTTAGTGTCTCCTCTAGGGATGGATACCTGTTGATTATATGCCAAAGTACGGTTCCTATGCTCACAAGTAAAGTCATTGGTTGTTTTACATACTGTGTGTTGAGTGATATATATAGTGTTCTGCGAGGAACCACTCCCCCTCTAGTGGGAGCCATCGCAGGTGGAGGCGCTGCACCAAGTACGAGGTTATTCATATTGTCATACGTGCCCCAGGCTCTCCGTGGCGGAGGCTTAGGCCTCCTACGAGCCTAACAGGTAAAGCACCACACTGGGTAATACATATAGAACCCCTCACCTACACCCTATCTGCGATTGGGGGGGAGAATATGCGTTACATGTATATACAGAACACTTTTAAAGGTACTTTCAAAAGTATTCCTGGAAGAGTGCCAAGGGGCGTGACTGACCCTACCATTCAAAAGATATGAAATATGGAATTCTGGACATCACACGTACTCTGGATAATAACGCTTATATATTTGTAATCGTTTCAAGGAGTCTAATGTAATGAGGCCAAACACTTGAGGTCTGGCAGGTAATAAAGGACAGATATCTATTTGTCGCTCAGACTTCGGGGCAAGTCTGTCAAACTTCGTCTTGTTGCATTCGTCAAACTCGCATGAATCTATTGATATGACTCACGGCTATCTGAGTATTTGGGAAATTAAGTTATGAGTGTTTCTATATTCAGTCAAGACTTTTAAATGTCAAAAGAAGTTTTTTTTTTTTTCCCTCTAAGACATAAAAATGTCAACCCAGTAGCTGATTTACAAAGGAGGTTGGCTTATGGTGTTCTGACTGAAGGGAAGTTAGAATAAAATGCCCTACTTTTGAATTATAAGTTAGAATTCAACAAGGTGTATGTTTTGGGATCAGACACGTGAATGTTCAACTTTCCTACGCCAGTGACCTCTCTGGGAAAAGCCTATGACGTGGTAAAATATAGGAATTTCTATGTTCTGCATTTATTGTAAATGTATGTTCTTGTAATAATCTTTTCTGTAATCTAAAGCACAGAATTTTTATATATATTGAAACATTTCATAAGTAATGCTTTGGGGCTCTGAATGGGTGGTTGTACGTTTTGTAGAGAGTATTTAAATTTTCGGACATATTTTTGTTTAAGTGCATAGTTTTTTCTATAATAAACAGGGACCTGAGACCCTGGCAGATATATCATTTAACATATTTTGCATATTTCTTGGGTGGTGGAAGCGGATAGATATGGTTAATATTAACTAATTGAAAGTACCTTGCGGAGGAGAAAGGTGAGTTAACTAGAGTTGCTGTGTTTATTAACCCTGATTGCATATCTAAGTCACCTGCTCACCATAGGGCTGTTCATGACAGATGGTATATGGGGACGGATTGAGGTGAGATATTGTTTATTTTAGGTACCTTTACGAAAGTGAAAAGTGGGCCAGCTAGAAAGCTGTGCATTAACCCTTCTACCGTGTGCAGGCCACGTGTTCACAGGTGTGGCATACGTGACAATCACTTTAGAACATGAGCCAATATCATGTATTCTGCCACTTTTAGTTATAGGTACTGTAGCCATGGATCAAACATTCACATAAAGTCACGGAAATGGCAAAAGTTAATTTTGATAGTCTGCCAATATACTGACACTGCATGACACTGGTGGAGAATAATGTAACCTAAAATTCATTTCAAGTACCATTTCTTCCCAAAATGTAGCCTTTGTTAGAGTCGTTTAATTGGTATCAGCAGAGGCAAGCTTAGGATATAATCTTGTTCCAGGTATCCTCATAGAAAATATGGGGTAGGTGGGGAGGGGAAGGAAACTCTCGCTTCAGCTCAATAAACAAATGAATAAATTGGTAACAAAGGTGCAAAAGGGGATAAAGAACGATTATGAAATTAGGGGAAAGCACACCCTTTTGATAGCACTCATTGTAAAGTATGATATGATGGAAAATGTAAAATAAAACTTTATTTATATTTGAAAAAAAATCCAGGTATCCAGGTATCCTCATTAAGAACACATTTTGTCTGAACCATGATACCACTTAATTTTTTTGCAACCCATATAAATCTATATACATAGAAATAAACCACTAAGAATTTATAAATAGTCAACCTACATACAGTAATTATTAAGAAAGCATCTGTTTGGACATCCACATCTTGGGTTGTCTTTGGAATAATTAGATGCACATATGCCCTATTGTAGATATCAGAATCTAACTTTGGATCGTAATACTACAGTATGCACTCAAGACAGAAATAAGTGGAAAGGGAGCATCCTTATGTTGTCTAATTTTTTCTATGGGAATACAAAAGAGGACTTCAAATCCCAGAATGCTTTTACATAATAGCACGAAAAATGTAGGTACTAATGTCATCAGCGTTTACGGCACCAGCTGGTTACCCAAGGGAGAAGAGGCTTTAGGCATTTTGAACCAAAATACAAATGCTCCAATGATTGTATGCATAGCACAACAGATGGGAAACAAACTTTAATTAATCTCAGGTGGCTGTTTTATGTTTGTTAACAAAGATGTAAAAAGTTGATTCTGTAGATAAACTAATGCATACACTGACAATAGTGGCTGCCATATTTTCTCCAATACAGGCTTGACAGCTGTAATTTAAATTTATATAACATTTACGATACATTCCGACAAGTCAGCAGTTTCAGAATTGCATGATTGAGCCATTGCAGGGTGGACCAGTTTTCTAGCTTGCACATTAATTGTGCAACTTGCCTACTTAATTGAAGGTTTTGAAGGTTGCATAATTTCATTGCAGCCTTCAAACACAGAGCAAATATTGGATTGTCAGAAATGAAACGTAATTACAAAATATAGCAAATCATTTTTCTCCTTTATCTAAAAGCTTGGTACTAAACTTTAAATATATATTTTCACTAAAATTATTAGAGTTTTACAGTCTTTGATGCTGTAGCTCTTCTTAAATGTAAGCACTGTAGATACAGAATGCTCTCTGAATCCAAGTGTTCTTTTTATTAATTGCAGGACCAGTTATGAAGTCGCAGTTTTATCTCTGTTCGTGTAAAATAATAGAAACAAATACGCCATTGCAGTTCTTTAGAGGGAGAATATATACCTACTTTTTCAGTAACCCTCTTGTTCCTCAATTGACTGGCAACCAGATGTGGAACCAGGTTCCGCCGGTTCCGTAGGCCAGTGTTTTTTTTAACAGGGGTTCCTAGGAAACCTTCGGTTCCCCCAGGCATTCCTAAAAGGTTATCTGCAATTTTCAGGTCATTTGAAGATTGTACCAAATACAGAAGAATTTAAAATGCCTCTGATCTGAGAGGTGCTATTAGATAGGGTTGGGGTTCCTTACAATGCATCTGATCTCAGACGCGATTAGAGATAGTTGGGGTTCCACAGAATTTCCCAAAATCATTTTAGGGTTCTTCAACCAAAAAAAAAGGTTAAAAATCACTGCCTTTGGCAATAGCTTTACAGGCACGACTCTAGCCCCCCAGGTTGCAGCTTATTTATACTGCTGTAATCATTTTTTGAGATAACAGGGGTGAATGAGTGTAGAGCTGCTGAGGTTCCACCTGTGTCTCCTGTCAGCCAAAAAAAGATGCATGGCCAGTCTTTGCTGTAGCCAGGCCCACCGACAGCTTTACCAAGGACTGGTCTTGGCCTTGGCCCTTGGTTGTTAAGCAGGAGAGTTTAGGCAGCTTGTCATTTTGGTAGGTGGGAGTTCGGTTGGCCTGTTAAGGGAAGCAGGGGGTTCGGCATGTAGAGTGAGTGAAGGGAGTTACCAGCTCATTTAACACAGACTTCCAGTCGCCCAGAATCAACTTCCGGGACTGGCAGGCCGGGTCTTTTGTGTCATATTTACATCATAATACCCATTTATGAACCACATGGAGGTGTTTCCTCAGCAATAACCAATGCCCAGTATATTCATAGTCCACGGGACTTGCTCGGCTCACATCTTGTTCATAGGAAAAAAACACACACCTTGTTTTGTAACTTAAAAAAAATAAATAAGTATTTGTTGTCAGGTGAAATCCTCCCCCCCCCATGCATTAAAAAAAAATAGAACAAGTCTATTGCGTTTTTTGGGTCACAATTATTTTCCTTTTACTGCACAAGTAAGCATAACACACCCATGACATCTAGTGGTGATACAAAAATATTTAAAACCTGCAACTCTTGTTAAAAAATAAATAAATAACAAAAATACACTTACATATTGATTATGGTTTTGAAAGCGTAAACGTGTGTAATGTAAGATTAAAAAAAAAAAAAGCCTGAATATAATGTTAAAGGTGATTTTTAAAACATTCTGTACATGTATTATGAGTAATGTAGCATACATATACTGGTTATTTAAATATATTTTTTTAGCAGCAGGCCCTGTCTTCTACACGCTGCACGTACCGAGACGTTGTAAAATGTTCAGCAGACACATTGAATTATTCATTTGCCAGAGATCTCAAGTAAGCTGACATATATCTTATGCTGGATGAAGTGTCATTTGAAGGAAGACATTTGGGAGTTTATACAATGAAGCCAAACTCTATTTTTTTGGCAAAACAGATTGGAAATGTTTTGCTTTTACAATACATAAAATTGTGCAAAAGTCGTCCATATTATGCTGAACCTCTGAAAGGCTCCTCCATGTTTTTGGATAGAAGCAAATATGGCAGTAAATATTGTGCAAAAGGAGACCCTTTGCATACCCTCCAACTGTACCTATTTAGCAGGAACACAACACACAGTATTTTGGGTCCTCTAAGACCAGCTGTACCTATTAACCCCCCCTTGAGTGCCGGTGGAACCCTCTGGCAAGCGGCGATCACGTGACCACTCACATGGTCACATGATCGCAGCTGCCCTTAACCCGGAAATGGAAGAGGCATCCTCCTCTTCCATTTCCTTGCAGAAAAGATCACTTCCTGTGCTCCAGGATGCAGTTTCCCCTGGAAAACGAGCACTCCATGCTACGGAACTGATGTAACCCAGGAGTGGCCAACTCCAGTCCTCAAGGGCCACCAATAGGTCAGGTTTTAAGGATATCCTTGTCAGGAATCGACGTTCTCCTCGCTTCCCACACAGATCACTCCCTCTCCGCAGGGAGCCCCTGGACCCACAAAACAATCCTGCCTTACCGGCCTCCACGGCTCCTCGCCCCTGCCGCCGTCGTGGGGTCACTCCCCTCGGCGATTCCTCTGCTCAGCGCCGGGCGCGCCCACACCCTCCTGCACGCACACCTACACGCACGCCAGCCTCAGACGTTATGTGCATGCATTCCCAGCTTACAGAGCACACGCCTAACAGAGCACTTTTAACCACTGCTCCTGCAGTGAGGCGTCGCCCCCAAGCATCAGACAGTTCCATGCAAATCAAGGATTACACTCAGCTGGGCTGTAACACCTCCCTCCTATCAGGGAGGACTCCTTGAAGTCCTCCAGGCCTGCCCCCTTTTCCCATCGATCTGCCCAGCTTTATTATGCCTTTGCTTTCCATCACTCGTCGCTCGACATAGGCCCTGTATGGAAGTACCTCTGGATTCTCTCAGTGTTTTCACAGGTTCTGACACGGCTTGTACGACTACCCCCTCTGGCTCTCGATTTCGGCACCCCTTGGACAACGCTCACTCTGGTAACCCCTTGAACACGGCTTGGACTACGACCTATCTCCACTCTCCACTCCCTGACCTCAGCAAGGCATTCATCACTCTATCTCTACAACCGGTTCCGGCAAGTATTGTCTACCTTACTACACCTGGCCTAGCAACGCTTCATACCACACTCCGGACACGCTCCCTTTGCTGCGGGTGCGTGTATTACCACTTCCCCCTTCAGCTCAGGGGACGGGTCTGGTCTGCGGGCAGCACCGGCGTAACATTATGTCGAGCCATAAGACGCAGACCAGACCGAACTACAGCAGTTTCTCTCTAATCTGCTTCAGCAAAACCAGGCCATGGCGGATCAAATTGTGGCACTTACACGCCAGGTCGCAGTACTCTCAGACAGGGTACCGACCGCGATCCCGCCAGATGTAAGCCCCCACTCCGCAAGCGCAGTTAGCAGCTCAGATGTAAGGATTCCTCCCCCCAAGCCTTATGCAGGTGAACCACAAGATTGTAGGGGTTTCCTAAACCAGTGTGAGGTGCAGTTTGAAATGGCCCCCCATCTCTACAATACTGATCGCAAGAAGGTAGCCTACATTTATAACCTCCTCACTGGCAGCACCCTGGCTTGGGCTTCCCCAGTTTGGGAGCGACGTTCTGACCTTACCCAAGATTACCCGGCATTTAAAGCCGAGTTTCAACGGGTATTCGATTCCCCCACTCGTCGGGAGATGGCATCTGTTTCTCTCCTCCAGATCACTCAGGGACGGCGAATGGTGACACAGTATGCTGTGGAATTCCGGACTCTAGCAGCCGAGACTAACTGGGGACAAGAGGCTCTCGTCTCCGTATTCTGGCAAGGCCTGGCAGATCCCATCAAGGACGAACTCTCTCGCCAATCCAGGCCGGATCAACTGGAGGTCCTGATTGATTTGGCCGTCCGAGTGGATCAACGCATCTAGGTACGCCGCTCAGAGCGTCAGCGCACTCGCTTCCATAACTTTCAAGTTCCGTTCCCCAGTACTCTCAGCAGCACTCCTGCTCCCCCAAGTACTACCACACCTCTTCGTCCTGCACTAGAGTTGCCAGAGCCAATGCAATTGGGGGTACAATGCATCCATACACCGATACGGCAGTTCCGCCACGCCGGGGGATTGTGTTTCTACTGCAGATCCATGGAACATCTGGTTCGGGAGTGTCCACTGTGTCCGGGAAACGGGAACACCCAGTGAGTACAGAGGGTCGCTCTCTGGGTGTAATGTCTCAACGTCCCCTTCATAAAAATGAACTCCCTAAGAAACTTACATTTCCAGTTTTCCTTTCAGGCGATAAGTTCAAGACTTCTACCGCCGCTTTCATTGACTCAGGAGCTGGAGGAAACTTCGTGGATCTTGAATTCGCCAGGGTAAACCGTATACCACTAGTGAGAAAGAAGGTTCCCATCGCACTCGTCGGTATCGATGGACATCCTCTTACCCCGGCCCACATCTCCTTAGAGACGGCTCCCTTGCTTCTGTCTTCACATCTGCATAAGGAGACCTTAGTTCTCGATGCCATTCACGCTCCTGGGATACCCATCACCCTTGGTCTTCCTTGGCTACAGCTTAATAATCCTCTCATTGACTGGACTTCCTCCGCTCCCATTTCCTGGAGGTCGAGGTCAGGCGAGACTCATCAACTGCTGGCCAATACCTCTGTTCCCGAAGTTATTCTACCTTCCGTTTACCATCAATCCCGGGACGTTTTCAATAAGGTACAGTCAGACCTCTTGCCGCCACACAGGACTTACGATTGTCCAATCGATCTAGTTCCTGGTTACTCCCTACCCAAGTCCAAGACCTACCCCTTGTCGTTACCAGAATCTCACGCTATGGATGAATACACTGGCGACACACTTTATTCGAGCTCGGCTAGTCCCACGAATTCGGGTATACCCGGGTGTATTGAGGTTTGTGACTGTTTTCTGCCCGAGTATATTGGGTTATTTTCTAGGCAGGGATTGAAGAATTTTATTCCCGCTGGCTGCAATACTGCACAGTATATATATATATACTGCATTACAATTCATGAATTTATGCCATCTGGTAGACACGCGAAGCATTGCAGCCTATTAAATCCTAATCATTATCATTTAACAAATCAGCCGCCCATCAGCCAGGCATGAACCCAGGCTGGGAAGGCAAACGCAACGGGGCTTGTCAGAGGTGAGGAGCGGCGCATTCCAGGTATCTGCCAGGTACATACCGGGTATTTGCTCGAATAAAGTGTGTCGGTGCAGTATATCCAGGAGAATCTCATGTAAGGCTTTATTCGTCACTCCAATTCCCCAGCAGGGGTTGAGTTTTTCTTTGTCAAGAAAAAGGACGGGTCGTTGAGGCCTTGCATCGACTACAGGGGTTTAAACCAGATAACTATTAAAATTCGTTACCCCCTTCCCCTTATTACCGAACTGTTCGATAAATTACAGGGGGCCAAGATTTTTTCCAAGTTGGATCTGCGTGGTGCCTATAACCTTGTGCGCATCAGGAAGGGGGATGAATGGAAGACGGCCTTCAACACGCGTAGTAGACACTACGAATATCTGGTAATGCCTTTCGGCTTATGTAATGCTCCCGCTGTCTTCCAGGATTTCATCAATGACGTCTTTCGTAAGGTACTCAATATTTTTGTTATTGTATACTTGGATGATATCCTGATTTTTTCCAAAGATCTCCAGGACCATATACGCCACACCTCCTACGTCCTTTCCCGTCTCTGTGAACACCATTTGTACGCCAAACTGGAGAAGTGCACCTTTCATACGACCTCTACTCCGTTTCTGGGGTATATCATTTCCGATGAGGGGTTTATGATGGACTCCGGTAAACTTCAAGCAGTCACTGAATGGCCAAGACCCAACTCTCTCAAGGCCATACAACGTTTTTTAGGGTTCGCTAATTACTATCGTAAGTTTATACAGAGTTTTTCCACCATTGTGGCACCCCTCACTGCGCTCACCAAAAAAGGAGCTGATCCTTCTGCTTGGTCATCCGAGGCCATCTCCGCCTTCGAGACACTCAAGGAAGCCTTTATATCCGCACCTATTCTCCGTCATCCCAACATCGAACTTCCCTTCGTCCTGGAGGTCGACGCTTCTGATTGCGGCGCTGGTGCCGTTCTTTCCCAGAGACCCACGCCCCAAGATAAGTTACATCCCTGTGCATATTTTTCCAAGAAATTCTCATCTGCCGAGAGGAATTATGACGTGGGTAACAGGGAACTTCTGGCCATGAAGATGGCTCTTCAAGAGTGGAGACATCTGCTGGAGGGGTCAAAAGAGCCGTTTACTATTCTCACGGACCACAAGAACCTTCTTTACATAGAGAACGCTCGACGCCTTGATCCACGACAGGCTTGTTGGGCTCTTTTTTTTTCTCGATTCGATTTTCACCTGTCCTATATCCCCGGGACCAAGAACGTAAAGGCAGACGCACTCTCCCGAATACATTCTTCTGAAGAGAGGCCAGAGGAATCGTTGGAGACTATCCTTCCACATGAGAGGATTCTCGCCACGTCTACGTTCAAGAATCTTGACAAGATTTTGCACTCCCAGAGACGCATTCCCAAGGACTTGGTTGTTCCCGACAACAAACTCTTTGTACCATCCAAATTTCTTCCAGAGGTCTTGTCTTGGGGTCACTCCTCTAAATCTGCAGGTCATCCAGGTTTTAAGAAGACTACTGATCTCATTCGTTAGAATTTCTGGTGGCCAAGGATGTCTCAAGATATTCTGGAGTTTACCCGCGCATGCCCCATGTGCGCTCAAAGCAAGACTCTCCGTCAAAAGCCTCAGGGTTTTCTGTTACCCCTTCCAGTTCCCGACCGCCCCTGGTCCCACATTTCTATGGACTTCCCAATGTCTTTCAAGTGTCCCTCTTAAAACCATTCATCTCCAGTCACTTCTTTCCGGATCAGACTCGTAAACCGGATCTCATTACTGTACAAAATAACGAGGAATACGAAGTTCACTCTCTTTTGGATTCTCGCCTATCCAGGGGTCAGCTCCAGTTCTTGGTGCAGTGGAAGGGCTTTGGCCTTGAAGAGAGATCCTGGGTACCTTCAAAGGACATTCATGCCCTGGCCCTTCTTAAGTCCTTCAGGAAAAAGTTTCCAGAGAAACCGTTCTTGGACCGTCCTGAGGCCGTTCCTGAAGAGGGGGGTACTGTCAGGAATCGGCATTCTCCTCGCTTTCCACACAAAGCACTCCCTCTCCGCAGGGAGCCCCTGGATACACAGAACAATCCTGCCTTACCGGCCTCCACGGCTCCTCGCCCCTGCCGCCGTCGTGGGGTCACTCCCCTCGGCGATTCCTCTGCTCAGCGCCGGGCGCGCCCACGCCCTCCTGCACGCACACCTACACGCACGCCAGCCCCAGACGTTATGTGCATGCATTCCCAGCTTACAGAGCACACGCCTAACAGAGCACTTTTAACCACTGCTCCTGCAGTGAGGTGTCGCCCCCAAGCATCACACAGTTCCATGCAAATCAAGGATTACACTCAGCTGGGCTGTAACACCTCCCTCCTATCAGGGAGGACTCCTTGCAGTCCTCCAGGCCTGCCCCCTTTTCCCATCGGCCTGCCCAGCTTTATTATGCCTGTGCTTCCCATCACTCGTCGCTCGACATAGTCTCTGTATGGAAGTACTTCTGGATTCTCTCAGTGTTTTCACAGGTTCTGACGCGGCTTGTACGACTACCCCCTCTGGCTCTCGATTTCGGCACCCCTTGGACAACGCTCACTCTGGTAACCCCTTGAACACGGCTTGGACTACGACCTATCTCCACTCTCCACTCCCTGACCTCGGCAAGGCATTCATCACTCTATCTCTACAACCGGTACCGGCAAGTATTGTCTACCTTACTACACCTGGCCTGGCAACGCTTCATACCACACTCCGGACACGCTCCCTTTGCTGCGGGTGCGTGTATTACCACTTCCCCCTTCAGCTCGGGACGGGTCTGGTCTGCGGGCAGCACTGGCGTAACAATCCTTACATCAGCACAGGTGGCTCAATCAGTTGCTCAGTAGTGAACCGCTGCGGTCTGATAAAGAGGACACTAGATTCAGGGGTTACAGTCCCTAAACTTTGCCCTTCTATGTAGTCTCCAGGAGAAACAAAGATGGCCACCAACAGGAGGCGGGCAGCAATGGTGATAGAAGCCGTCCCTTTTACCGATTGGCTTGGTGTCAGGAAGCTGACTGGCAACCATTTTAGTTAAGGACACGTTTTTTCTTTTTTTTAATAGACTTCCGTTTAAAATGTCTGGCTTTCATTTTTTTCTTAACTTGTTTACAGTATTTTTGTGCTATTTTGCAATACATTGATGCATTATGTGCAATAAAATGGCTGCTTATAGAGTAGAAGAGAAATGACCATAAAAAAAAAAGAGATATAAATAACTACATTTAAAAAGGGTTATGTTTTCACCCAAACAGTCCTGATTATCCGGTGACTGCCCCAGTTTCTCCCTCTCACCCCACACCCCGGGCGCGAGGAGTCACTTTACATGTCCTAGTTCATGTAAAGGATTTAACTCCTTATCTCTCTGTAGGGACCAGGACTCGCTAGATAATTCTAGCATACTCCAAGGGTGCTACACATACGTACTGTATGATACAGTATCTAATATTAAACTTCAACTATGCTCCACTTTTTTTGAGCCATAAATGGTGTCAACATTCTCAGTCAAGTTTTTCTTGGTGTGAGAGACAAATGCATTGAAGTCAATAGAGAATTGTGTCCGAAAATATAGAATTATCCCTGTTTGCATTCGTGTATGAATATAACGCACATCATACAGAGTAACAAAACATTTACCAAATGTAAGAACATGAACAATGATATTCTACTGTACATATGCCGCTAATGATTTAAGATGAGAAATTGATTTTTTCGTGGTTTGCACTCTTTCCACTCATTTTAAAATAAAAATTATTATTTACGTTAAGTGGTGGAGTACTTTAATCCTGCCTGTCATTTTCAAGTCTATTAATTATGTTAATGACAGCTGTGAAGGATTTGCATCACAATAATATAATTGTGCTGATGGATTACCAATAAATCGGCTACAAATATGGGATGGACATAAAAATGGTCCTACAAATAATGCTAACGCTGCATGTACAATACTAATTTTACTTAGCGTTTTACTCCTGGTTATGAAGCACATCATCCTATTGTGTCAAAGTAAAAATCCCTTAAATATGACATTAACATATGTGCCTAGCTGGATCTTTGACAATAAATCTCTATTGTATCCTCACATCTTAAACATAATTGCTTAATGCTTTAAGTGTTCAAGCTAAACACATTTTAACATATCTAAAGTGCCAGGATCATGAGATTTTGTTTTCACTCTGTAATCTTGGTGCATTTTGATACTCCATAGTTCTGCATTTCTATGGTTAATAAGGCCACAAAGAATCAGGATTAGACTAGAATGTCATGATTATGCCACAAAGAAAATACTGTTGTAAAACTGTGATTCTATGCAATGCAATGAATTGCTTATATCTCCAGCACTGATGGTACTAAGCTCTTGTAGTAAACATTAATTTACGTTACTTTCAAGTTATAAGGCCACCTACAGTAAGGCTCAATTGGTCAAGATGGCTACCCAGTATATCATGTTACATGATATAACTGTTATTGGCTCTCAGGTTGAGTGACTGGCCATTTTGATTTCTAAATCTAAAAGGTTGACCGCAAGAGCTGGGGGTTTCCAGCGCTTAAAAAAAGTATAATTGTGAAAATAGTCATCATAATGATTATCACGATAAGCAAATGTCATGGATTGGTACTTGAAAATGCTGTTCATTTTTTTTATGGGAGGGGGATGGGAAATGGGTTCTGAACATTATTGGGGATGTGTAAAATATATAATAAGACATGGTAACAGCCTCAACCAGACAAAGTCACTATGCCACTTGTTGCTTAACTCAGCACATCTTTATTACCCTTCAACCCAGGGTGCAGAAACAGGAAGTGACACGTTTCAGGGGGCCATGCCTCCCTTCATCAGGTGTAAGTGCAACAGTGAAGCGATTTCCATGTTTCGTATTGCTTCCATATGTCCCCAGACAGCGGCGGGCCCAAAAGCTTAACACAAAACATTAACCCTATGGTATCCTACCCATGAAGTTAACCCATGCAGATCTCTTCTAAATAAAAGCATCCTCCATTATTTCCATCCCTTTATCAGCCTAAGCCCTTTTCCCAATCGCGTGATAATAAGTTAACATATGGTATTATAAATCGGGCAAAATGCATGACCATAAGTATTGGAGAAAAACATCCTGCGAGTGTGCCAGAGGTAAAGAGAGACAAAATTGTGGATGTGTAAAGTATCACAATGTGGAACATTTGCTCCAAAAACAGTTGGAAATCATATTACTTTCACTCTGCGCCATATTGCATCAACGTATCAAGATGTATAGCTCCTGTTTTTCTTCACTTGTACCAATCGGCATTCTGGAGAGTTGGGAAGGAGATCGTCAGTGCAATACTGTAATGAGATATATCAAAATATGCGCCTATAACTAGTGGTTTTCCTTTCTCTCAGCATCAAATCATTTTGCCAGGTCTGAAGTGACATTAAACTCTGCTCGTAAACGATCTGCATCAAATGTGAGAAGCATGATTAACAAGCTTTGTACGTATCCCGCTGGTGCAAATTGGCACAGATAAGATTTTTTTTGCTCTGTGTTCTGGAGCAAATGGCATCATCTTGATAAATATCCTCCCTACTGGATGTCATAAAACAAGGATGATCACAAGTTTGTTAGTAAAACAGCAAGCGTACGCTTATAGGGCTCCATGTTGAAATGGACAAGAAGCAAAAAGTGACACACAGAGTGCTCATTTGCATTTTATGTCCCAGAATCCCTGGCGGCAGTGGAAGCACTGTATGCTAAGAGATAATGGGGAAAGGCAGGGTTGCAGACCTGAGTATGCTCACAAGTGCTACTTTTATTTGCTTAGTAAAATAGCAATTTAGTGGCAGATCTAACCTTCAAACCAAACGTTTCCTTTCAGCCCATGGTGGTTGTCTTCCAAGTGAACAGAGATTTCTGTTGCTATTAACAATGTTATTTTTATCTGCAGTCCAGCGCACAAAGGACTCGGCTGATAATTTAGTGGTTACCCTTTGGAACATATATTGTACTATACATACTACAATGCTTTAGCAGTAACAGTTGTAGTGAGTTTTTCAGATTTCCATATTGTTGAATATACTTGTCAAGCAGATGCTGCTGATTTAGTCACTGTAAATTCATATTAAATTCAATTGTTTAATACTAGTACAAGTAGCGTTCATTTTATTCTTGGATGTATTAGATGGGTATAGAAATACCCACTCTCACACTGACGAGAACCAAAAGGTCAAAACAGCTGTAGGTGAGTAGGTTGGCTGGCCATTCATTTCTTTAACCCATATTTTGCTGTAATAGCTGTGTAATACCGCAGGCAGAAGCTTGTAGAAATACATGTTAAAAGGAACAAGAAGCAAAACGTGACATACTAAGTTCTCATTTGCATGTCATTTACCCAGAATCCCTGGCTGCAGTGGAAGCATTGCATGCGGAGTGATTATAGGGAAATGCAGGTTTATGGACCTGTCTGCTCATACGTGGTACAATATTTGTAATCCCTTATTGTTAGAAATTCAATTCTAATGTAAAATTATTCATTGTAGATGAAAAGAGTGCCATACTGCTTTACAATTGTGGGGCTCCCAATTGAAAAAGAAGCTGGAGATAAAGCTGACATGTGCTGATACTTTAAGGATAAAATGTAGATAAATGACTGCACTGAAGTATAGTTGCTACTACTACTGCTGCGGCCGAGTTTATTCGAGCATTTTCCCGTTCTCGGCCGCAGCAGTAAACTGGCGCGCGCCGGAGGGTGCCGGGCGCGCGCCGAAGCAGCGGAAGAGCGCCCTCCGATCGGGGCGCTCTCCCTCCCGCTGCCGGGTCCGCCGGGTCCCCCGGAACCCCCTGCCGCCGTCCCCCACATCGCGGGACACCAGGGCTCCCTCGGGGAGCCCTGGACACGTGTGCAGGGGGCGCAGGCTCCCGATGACGCGTGACCGCGCGTCGGTGACGCGCGGCACGCCGAGGGGCGGCCACTAGCAAGCCGGGAAATCTCCCGGCTTGCGGAACTGGCCGCAGTGCAATAAACTGTGTCGGTAGTGTAACACATGCACACAGCCTTCTAATAACATCATTATAATTGTGGCCTGAGCACAGTCCGAGTCTTATATGGATTCCTCAAGACATAATGTAGAATAGCTATTCTGTAATAAATTGGCCAATGTAAAATTGTTGCATAGTTTTAAGGGTGTAATTATTTTTAATATTGTTTTGCTTGTATCATCCCCTGGCCCTCAATATTTTTTTAAAAACATTTCCTCTTCTTAGAAATTATTTTTTGTAATATATTGACGATAAAGACAAACACTTTCTTTTAGGGCAGTGTAGATTGACCAAGAATGGCTCAGTGGTTTAGTTTGTGTGTATTAGTACAGTACCTGCAGCTAAAAACTTGAACCTTGCTAGACTATACTGTTTATTAATCAATACAGTATAACTAGCACACTCAAATTGCCTGAACATGCCGGACACATTTATTTACTATGGAATGGATTATCTATCCCAGGGGGCTCAACTCCAGTGCTCAAGAACCCCCAACAGGTCAGGGTTTCAGGATATCCCTGCTTCAGCACAGGTTGCTCAATCAGTGGCTAAGTCTTCAACTGAGCCACCTGTGATGAAGCTGGGATGTCCAGAAACCCTGACCTGTTGGGGGGAGCACCCCTGATGTATGTAAATGATTCTGAAAGGGGCCAATATGTACAGTAGTTTAATAGGTATGTTATGCCTGTCTTAGCCTCCTCCAGTATAGAAAGACATTCATTCCCACCTGTAGCAAAATGTTTGTACATTCTTGAATGCAAAAACATTTATTTTTCCATTAAACATTTACACCTGGTAGCCTTCACTTTGCCTGCTGTACTTAGACTAGGAAAGGAATAGGCGTAGATAGAGCACAGCTCCAGACATCCTGTAGTAAATCTCCAGGGAAAAAGACCAGGCCACTCCAAAATAATCAAAAAAAGAGGTTATTTATTGCTAGCTAAACATACAGGGAAAAGGGGACTGAATGAACGCACCTACGCGTTTCGTACAAAGAGTACTTTATCAAGGTAACAAGGAAATGTAAATACTGCCTTTTTATACTTACCTGAGTTGTATCTAATCCAATAGGGTGCGGCGTCACTACCCAGCGCCTGCTAAGAGTCGCGGTGCTGGGTAGTGACGCCGCAATCCTATTGGATTAGAGATTTACTACAGGATAGCTGGAGCTGTGCTCTATCTACGCCTATTCCTTTCCTGTATCTACAACAGATGGATTGCACGCCGAGGATGATGAGAGTGCCCCTTGGACAGCACAGGTAAAGCGCCGCAGTGCCTTATTTAAATCCTGTCGTTAATGGACATTGTTCCTCTTTATTATCATTACTGATTGGGTTCTTATATTGTGTACATCATCGTGGATGTCTAAGCTGACTCCACTAGTCACTTTTTCCTTCAGTTTTGTCATATTCATTTGGGGGGCACTCCATTGCAACTGGACTGCCAATTGTGGATTTATGATGTCATTACTACCTACATGTGGAACCTGTTTCAATTATTGAGCACCACATATACCACTTTTCTCTCTGTACTTAGACTAGGACTGCTGTGCCGGTGAGGACAGACAGGAACTTGGCAATAGTAGGTACTAAGTACTACTAAGGCCAGGATTCACTAAGCTCTCATAAAGTGTTTCAGAGCTAAATCCACCATTGACTTGAATGACAGTTAACATGGGATGGAGAGCTGCTTTTAAGCAGAGTCAATTTCCCCCTAAGAAGGAATGGCATTACTTCAGGCTCAATTCCTAACTCAATATAGTGAAAGGGACTCTTTGTTTCTAAGTCACTTTATGTAATCCATCTAGTTTATTTTCTATATATTTGTCTTATGTCATTCAAATTGTACATAGAATAGAAGAATAGCAAAATGCCTGAATTTCTTGTTATCCAGGCACTATTATTGTACTTATCGTGTATTTAAACAAAATACTAGTTTAGTTACAACTTTACACCCCCGTGCATCTACAGTAATTGGATTGGAAATCAGGGTTCACTTGGAAATGATGAACGGTCTTAATAATTTCAGGAACATTGCAGCCATTGAGGGTAGACATTACCTTTGCCAACAATCAGAGACATTACAAGCATGCATCATTCCCAAGTAAAAGGCCAGTGCTTCAAACCCTGAGGGCCAAGTAGTGAAACAAAAAAATGCAGACACTTGAAGAAGTGTGTAAAGTCAGTCCTCGGTTATCCAACGGGATCCGTTCTGGAAGTAGCGTTGAATAGTGAAACCGTTGTAAAGTGAGTCCCATGTTAATCAGTGGCGGTGAGTGTTGGATAACGCATTCCGGCGTCGAAAAACGGCCCTTAGGGTTGCATTGTAAAGCGTTGGCTATGCCATTCATTGTAAAGTGAAACGTTGGATAACAAGGACTACCTGTAATGTTGTTGCATTAGTCCACCATGCCGGCCACATTAGGTTCTGAGACAGAATTCCAGATTGGATTTGATTTTTGGGTCTAGTGTAAATTATTTAATCAAATTGCTATATTTGTCATCATTCCATCTTACTAGTCTGAGTCCAAAGTGACTAAAACATTCAAAACATCCCATTAAAATTGATTGGCAGCTTCTATTTACTCTGCACTGAAATCTCAGTTGGGATGAAAGTTCAATTCATTTGGCTCACTACGTCCTAACTGCACACTGCTGTTTAGGTGGTAAAGGGATTCCCATCACCATATACCATGAGAGATTCTGATTGATAATGCATTGGGACTTCCTTGTGCTTCACATACTAACTACTCCTAGGGAACCAGAGCTAAAAAAATAAAAAAAAGGAACAGGTAGAAGTACCAGCACAGCCATGCAGCATAGCAATTTCCTTCTCCATATTTCCCTCTGCATAGTTTCTGAATGTACACATTGTGTGAAGTAAACCTGAAGACCGAGGCAGAACAACACACAATTACTGAAATTTGGTTCAAGCATTTTTTTTTTAAATGCTACTGACATTTTCATCTGTGCCAAGGTGGGAAAAACAAGTAAATCTAATTTCTTTTACATTTCCAAATATATTTGCGATATAGCTTTTTTTTTTAATGCCTATGACAGAAAAGGACAAAAAAATGTCCCCACTGTGATGCTTGACTGATCCAATTACACACTTTGGCTATAACTCTGCCAAAGTCATCAAGATTGTTAATCTATTACTGCCGTCTTAATAACCCATGAGGGGCATTATTGATTATTGCATTTTTAGTGTAATATTCCCCATTCAGTACTATACAGAGACTAGGGGGCCTATTCTATAAGACTTGATAAGCCACTTATCGAGCACTTATCGGTCCAAATGCCTACAGTAAGCCTCGATAAGTGGGCGAATGAATAATGAATAAAGGCATGAATTGCCAATTTTTTCAGCCGTCAAAAAAAGATTGCCGGGTGAGCGCCGATAAGCCACTTATCGGCAGGTTATGAAACTCGTGCAATTCTAGTAGCCTCAATTAGCTTATTGAGGCTAATCGCGGCTCTAGAATGGCGAGTTTCTCCCAAAATCCTCACTCCAGGAAAAGTTGGGTTGAGGCTGGGGAGAACCTGCGAAGAAGCGGCGAGAGAGGACTCAGGGGGAAAAAATGCATTTTTCCTGCATCAGATTCATGCCGGTACTCTCCGGAGCTGATACCCATTAACATCAGCACCGGAGACCCCCGGCATGAATCCCATGCAAAAAAAATGCATTTACAGGCAACTTTATTACCTTAGTGGCTAACGGTCAAGGCAATGAAGGGGTTAACCACCACTGCTATGTTTATTGTGGGTAAAGATGGTATTTGGCCCTTGGTGGGTGTTTAGGCCTTACCGGGGGGTGGGGGGGTGCTTGCAGGAGGAGTTAACCCCTTCATTACCGTAGCGGTTAATAAAACTAAGGTAATGAAGGGGTTAACCCCCCTCTACCCTCCTGGTAGGTATAAACACCCACCAGGGGCCAAATGCAAACTTCACCCATCCTCGCTACCCACAATAAATATTTGAAAACACAACAACCCTACTACTCACCTCCTCTACCCCCAACAACTCCCCCCCCCCCCCAAACACATACAGAGCAGTAATGGGCAAAAATAATATTATCCAGATATGGATAATAGCTCATTTGCCCATTATAAAATCAAACATTAGCCAGCCAGCATTAATAAAGTAAATAAAACGTTCAACTTACCCCTGTCATCATGAAGGGCGTCCTCGTCAGCATACTGCAGGTCCATGTCCTTCGATGCCAGCAAGAACACCAGAAAAAATACAATCTAATGGCCCCTAACCCCTTAATCACCTTAGCGGTTAACAACTGCTATAGTAATTAAGGGGTTAACCCCATCCCCCGCTACCTACCTGGAAGGCCTAACTACGCACCCCGGCCTCACTATAACCACCCTGTACCCATTGATTGGCACAGTGGTATATCATACCCATATAATATGGCATGATAAGCCACTATATCACTCAATGGTAACCTAATAAAAAATAATTAAGGGCCAAAACACACAATAATCAAAGAAATACACAAGCACCTAAACACCCTAACAATAAAATAACTAAAAAGCCTCAACTACACATTAATTACATTAATCTATCACTAAAACAGCAAAAGAATTCCAATTATGTTATTCAAAACATAAGAATACAAATAAATAAACAAACATCTATCAACCAATCAATAAAAGAAATAAAACCAGTAGCCAACAAATCAATTAATTAATTTAAATTAGTAAATTATATACAGTATATACATTAGATGTTTACCGAAACTGGACATCAGAGAGTGTTGAATCCGGATTTGCAGTGCTCAGTGGAATTTACCAGTTATTACATCTTTATTGGGACTTTCATTTGCATTTCTATTAAGCTACCGAAGGGGTATTCCATTGAGGATGTTCATGTACTTATAAAGTCAATATCCATAGATCTGCCCAGTTTTTTTTAGAGCACCACACAGTGTTTTTTCCACTGGATTTATGCAACTGCCTCAGCTGCACAGCAATCATGCCCCGCTGGGGAGACCTATTATATCAAACACAGACTCCTAAAAATAAAAGGAACCGGCACTCTAGAGGTCTTTATACAAAAAAAAAAAAGGTTTTAATCCACATAGATCAACGTTTCGGTCAAACACACTGACCTTTGCGAAGTCCCTACAGTATGTTGGTACTCTTAAATGGATACAAACACGTAGGCTATTCCATTCATAGCTAATCTTACACTTTTTTTTTTAAGATTGACCAGGTGCATGCAAAATTATGTGCACGCGAATTTATGTGTGGAAACTGCACAGAAGGCTGGGTCTATTTCCTTCTGATGTGATTACTGGAAATTACAGCCGAAGAGGTGTCAGAAAAGGAACCGGGGAATCTAACATTAGGCAAATTTGAACATTCATGTCGAAATCATAGAAAAAAATATATAAACAGGTTTCAAAAAAGGAACTTTATTGGATATTATTATTAGATTATTCCCCCTCTCCCCTCCCCCCCTCTTAAATAGCAAATAACCACATCCAGGAAAGGCAAGGGACCGCAGAAGAGAAGTAAAACAAGACTTGGTGATCCACATTATTGAACGTCATCAATAAATACGGGTTGACTTTAAGACTTTAACAAGGTATAAAATGGGATCTTTTGGGAAAAAAATCTACATTTTGAGCCGTATGCAATATACTCAGAAGCGGGAGCTTCCCCTGAACATTTATGGGGGAAGAGGCACCTAAAAAAAGCTAAGCCAAGCAGAAATGACAAAATAAGTGTGGAAAGGCTTCCATTTTCTATTCTATTTTCTCTATTCAGTACCGGAGATGGCTGGTATTTATTCATAGCTAAAATATACCTAGCATAAATCGATAAATGAAGATTTTATTAACCCGTTCGTAACCATAGTGGTCATAAAGGCATGCATGCCCTTATGTCCACTATGGGTACGTAAGGCTGCGCTTATAGTGCCGGTGACTGTGACAGCGACGTAGCGTCAAAACAAATGCATTGCCACCGGCGCGTGCACTTATAGTTCGCTCGACACGATGGAGCGCCGGCTTGGTCGCGATCGCTGGAAGTCATCTCAATTTGATTTTTCCAGCAACCGTAGCCTGCCGTCACCAGCACTTTAAGCGTAGCCTTAAGGTTAATACACCTCACTAATTACTCAACTACCCATTGTATCCCTGTTCTGGGGCTCCTACTCTTTTCAATCTTCATTAATGATCTTCCTACAGTTTGTAGGGGAGCTTCAATGCGCATGTTTTCGGATGATGGAATCTTATATGCACACAGCATTGGCCTCTTCGACCTTGGACACGTACTTCTGATTTTTCGAGACTTGAAAACTGAATTTCCCCAAAACTGTTTTTAAACACTGACAAGACTGCGACAATGGTATTTGGGACCAAGGCTAAATTTCTAAAACTACCAATGACGGAGCTACAGATAAGAACCAACTCTACAGGCGTTCCAGTCCCTCTCACTAGTTTTAAATACTTGGGCATATGGTTTAACTCCCTTTTAACATTTGAGTTGCACATTGATACCCTGACATCCCAAACCTATGCTAAACTAAGTGTACTTTATTGGAACAAATCCTTCTAAGCCAACTGGTCAGAAAGCGCATCGTACAGCAGATCCTACTGCTAATTCTAGACTATTGAGACATAGTATATGGTACAGCACCCCAAACTCACTTTCGCAAACTAGACACCCTCTACAACTCAATATGCCTCTTTGTCCTCCAATGCAACTGCAACACACATCACTTCGAAATGCTCTAACAACTACATTAGTCATTACTTGAGTCTAGGCGCAAAGTTCATTTTCCTGTCTTGCCTCCAAATGCTTTCTGGGCAAGCTACCCATCGATCTGAACAATCTCCTCACCCCTACCACACACAGCACTTATAATCTGAGATCAGACTCCAAAAGACTGTTCATGGTCCCAAGGTTCAACAAAGTATCCGGCCGCTCCTCCTCTTACCGTGCACCTCACAAGTGGAACAATCTACCGGAGACTCTCACAGCCACCACCAGTCTAAATTCTTTCCAAACTAAAGTAGTCTTGCATTTTAATCTGGTCTGTAATAGTTACATACATTATCTTTACTGTTCATGCAGTGTCTTTTAATATAATGTATAACCCTGTTCATTTAATGTATCCATGTATTGTCATCATAACTCTG
Organism: Ascaphus truei; assembly: GCF_040206685.1. NCBI lineage: Eukaryota > Metazoa > Chordata > Amphibia > Anura > Ascaphidae > Ascaphus > Ascaphus truei. The sequence continues at coordinate 76,606,066 of NC_134490.1, read as the reverse complement.
TGCTCAGGATATACTTAAAAACGAGAGGTAACTCTCAATGCATTACTTCCTGGTAAAACATTTTATAAATAAATAAATGAATGAAGGCTAGTAAAGCATTGCCATGCAATGTCTTACTCACCGCTCATACAATGCCATCACGCCAAACAACACCTCCTCTATAGGAATGACTTATAGCTCTATTAGCCCAAGCTGATTAATAGGACTATAGGCCATTGCTTAAATACTAATAAAACATACCCATTAAACAGGGCATACTTAAAAATCATTACAATATGCATGACATTGTATATCAAGTGATAAATAACCCAAATGAGTGCCTATGGGGATTCTTAGTTCCTCTCAGGGAGAAAAAAAATATTATCTTGCCTTATCCATGTCCTCCCAGGAACTAACCCGCTAGTCCAATGGCGAAATTTGCATAAAAGTAATGAAGAAAAATCCACAAAACAGTACAAATTAAACCAGGGGCCTGATGGCCAAAGCCCATTAAAAGAATAGGTTAAGCCAGGGGTGCACAAACTGGGGGGCGTGCCCCGAGGCCTCTGAAACCTCAACTTACCGGGGTTCAAAAGCAAAAAAATAAATAAATAGAGTGCGCCAAATAGGGTGCTACTGTAAATAGGGGACTAAAATTAGTAAAATGATACAATAAAAATGTGTGACATGAACCAATCCGGAGCATTATAGGGTCTTGCAAAATAGAAGTGTAAGGGTAACCAAAAAACCCAATAGGTAGCGCAGCTTCCTGATACAGGGAACCCCAGTCCCTGATAAGAGATGCAAAAGAAAGAAAAAGAAATGGAAGCGCAAACCAAGGGGTAGTGGTAAAACTATACACTTTATAATAGGTCGTGTCCCTAAGATCACGATCCAAACCAACAAATAATCACAATTAAAAACAAACAATGTCAACATTAGGATAAATAGTGGTGTGCAAATTGAGCTGATGTGCAAATAATGCTTGTTGAGTCTCAGAGTCTCAGAGGGATTGACCACGGGAAAAACCCGTTTTGAGATCAGAGTCCTTGAAAAACGTGCATTAAAAGGGCAATGCCGGTTTAGAGGGGTCCCCCACGGTTGAGCCAATGGTCGGTGTGCTCACCCAGATTCCAATGATGGTCCGTGGGGGTCCGTTGGTTCTCTCTAAAGCAAAGCCTCTCCGATCACGCTGCTACAGGTAAATGGCACCGCACAGCCCTCCGGGTGTCCGCGTCTGACGTCACTTCCGTATATGACGCACAGGCTCTTCCCGGTTGTCTCTGGGCTGTGTCTGGCCTACTCCGATCCTCCTATGATATTACACAACACTTTTGCCAATTGAGTGCATCCTAAATGGGATCTTTTGTGTATTCTATATGTTGACATATCCCTTATTGCACCTTTTGTCTTTTTATAATAAGTCACTACAACTGTGTATTTTTTGGCTGAGCGGTTAGTTCTCTTGTAATAGTCATAGTCTGCGCTTATAGTGCCTGGCGACGCGACGTTGCTCAAAAACAAATCAATTGACTCCGTCGCCAGCGTTTATAATAAGCGCAACGGCGACGGAGTGACGTCACCGCCAAAAATTTGGTAGCCGGGTCTATTTGACTTTTTAGGGACAGTCGCCACATGTGACTGTCTATAAACCAATCAGAAACCGTGCCCGCCCCCTTTGGTGACGTCGCTGGCGACATTCGCTTCAAATCGAATTACAACTTTCGCTGGTGGCGACGGCGACGTCATTGGTGCCGTCGCCAGCACTATAAACGCGGCCTTAGATGAACACGGCAATGAGTTCAAACAAGCTTCACAATGGATATGAAGATAAGGAGCTTAGAAAATGTTCAATAACATTGAACCGTCAGTAATTGTATCACAAATTCCACCAGCCATCTTATCTCTAGAAATGGAAAAAACATTCCAGATAGTTTATTCATTTGTCAAATTCTGGACATTAAAGATATGAAACTGCGCATGAAATCACCACCTGGAAGTGTCTTACTAAGAGAGCACCTTTTATACAAAGGTTTTGCAAATACTATGCAAAAAACAGTTGATGGGTATTGATGAAAAAAGGGGAATTTTGGAAACATTTTGTAAAATGTTGCACATGGTGCAAATATTTGCATCAACAACATGAGTGCTATTTTTTACATCTGCATATCAACATATAGCGTTGACTCCAGTGTATCGCAAATTGGCACATTTCTTATAAAACTTGCAGGAACCTTCGCAACGTGAACTTGGCAGGTTTGGTACATCATCCATTCATCACGGGCCAACCAGGTCACCATAAATATAGCACAACTCTCTATAAATCAGGGAACATCTACATATTTATATTGGAAATTTCTAGCACCTTCATATTAGAAGTTTAGCGCACCTTGAAACATAGAGGAGTACAAATTTTGGAAAGACTGGAGTCGCCCTGTGCGGTTCGTATTTGATTTCTAAAAATAATTGAGCCAAGAGGACAAAGAACATTGAATTCGCAGCTGCAATCAATCTGAACCCCTTCAGTGTACATCTGCGTCGCCCCAAAGAAGACAGCCTTTGGCGCAGCTAAAGGGTGTGAGCCGTTTGCTGATGTTTGGTGATGTTAAAGCTTCTCTATTTCAATCTGAAACTCACACGCCCTTTATCCCCTGTACCCAGTTTTCTAACTCTAACTGTCCATGAAATGTCTGTGAATTGACTGTATAATCCTGTTCTTTTAATGTAACTATGTATTGTTATGACTCTGTGCCCAGGACATACTTGAAAATGAGAGGTAACTCTCAATGTATCACTTCCTGGGATGAAGGAATCATAAAGCATAATGAAAAGAAAAAAAGATAAGTATTTGTCTATATAATTTGTCATGTTGGATATAGCAGTGTGGCTTTTTGTCTTTTGTTATATATGTAACCCCCTTTTCTATGCCTAAGGGAAACTGCGGGCGATTACACGTGCTGCTATTACCTGTGAGGCTCACAGGAGGCCAAAGCCTCCGCTTCTGGGGAGCCAGGGGTGCAGCGCAATAAACAATATCACACCAGATATTATATAACTCGTCTTCACTGTGGTCCCACAGTATGGCAATTAGTACAGTAAACACAATACAGTAATACAGTACCACAGTACCCCTGTGAATACCCCCCAAAGTACTGAAGGTGCCCCAGGCACCTAGAACCCAGGTGTCCGCAGAACAATTCCCATCCCAAAAGTGTATGAAAGTAGTGCTACCCTCCCTGAGGTGTAGTGGTGCACGGTGGGTACCTTCCTGGCTACGACCAGGGAATTAGGGGGAACCTCTGTTAGCAGAGCCGCATCTGTGGTCCAACGATGCGGGGTCTGCAAAACTCCCCTCATGCCTTACAGGTGGTATATAATCAATGATGGTGTCTATTTTAAGTCAACTAATATTGTGTTTCTTTTATTCCAGCATGTTTTTAATTATTTATGCTAGGTTTTGTCTATATGTAAGTTTTAATTTAATATGTATTTTTCCTTTTGTTAATAAAGTTGTTGTTTTAAAAGTAAAAGGAAAAAAGACAATGTCGGCGCCAAACAATAATAATAATAAATCAAACCATATAATGAATTGTCCAAATCAAAGTCCTTGGATGACAAAGGTGGGTAGGCAATTGCAAACTCTCTCCAGGACGTGATGTGGTATATGAAAAACAAAAAGAAATAATTATAGTGCAGTATGCCAGTATATAGACATAAAAACATATAACACTAACAACATAAAACATACAAGACAGACTAACAACAACAACAACAACAACAGGCCAGACTAAAATTAATAAAAAAGCTATTTATTATCAACTAATGCTGGACTCTGGATGTGGCTGTCACACACCAATCCGGGGGGGGGGGGTAAAATCGTTACCCTACTCACAGAATTGTGGACAATAAAAGGCAGCAGGACTATTGGATTCTGTGAGTAGGGTAACGATTTTACCCCCCCCCCCCCCCGGATTGGTGTGTGACAGCCACATCCAGAGTCCAGCATTAGTTGATAATAAATAGCTTTTTTATTAATTTTAGTCTGGCCTGTTGTTGTTGTTGTTGTTGTTAGTCTGTCTTGTATGTTTTATGTTGTTAGTGTTATATGTTTTTATGTCTATATACTGGCATACTGCACTATAATTATTTCTTTTTGTTTTTCATATACCACATCACGTCCTGGAGAGAGTTTGCAATTGCCTACCCACCTTTGTCATCCAAGGACTTTGATTTGGACAATTCATTATATGGTTTGATTTATTATTATTGTTTGGCGCCGACATTGTCTTTTTTCCTTTTACATGTGTTACTGACTGTACAGTCAGCTGTTGTCTGGCTGCCAATTTCTATTAATTGTCCCATAGGGGTTTATGTTTTGTAGCGCTGTTTTGCACCGTCTTTTTTGCTTTTGTTTTAAAAGTAAATTACACATCTTCCCTATCACACTGACCATTACCTATTTTGGTTGATTGGTTTATTCTTAATTGGTCAACCAATAAGGTATCTTTGTGAGGTATATAAGACCTCTGGGTAATGGCCTAATTATTCCCTGAAGAAGTAGTTAATTCTACGAAACGCGTTGGATGTTATTTTCTATTGCCTTATATTTGCTTATATTGGCTATTGCCTATTCATTGGCTTTGCCCTGATTTTATCAATCCTGTGTGCTGTTTTGGGCCTTTTTGAGAGACTCTGAGAGACTGTATCACCTCCCTGCCGATTCCATCACTGCTGTGGAGACAGTGACGTCATCACACAGCGTCCCGCGACGGAGCGGCATCGTGGCACGCCGAGTGTGCCCCTGCAAGCTGCGGTCTAACCTCCGTGCAGAGGATCCATCTGCTGAGTTACAGGAGCTGCTCCAGACGGCCTGGAAGCCGGAGTGATCTCACTGAGCACCAATACCTTCAGCTGAACCTGGCTGCTTGAAGGGAAACCCCCTTGGGAGCAAAAGACTGACGCCCTGTCCCAGAACCAACGGAGTGGCACTAGCTGAGAGAAGCAAGCACCTGACTCTCCTGACAGCAGCTGCCGAGTGGTAAACAGTGTGATACACACTAAATGCACTTAACCAACCATTATTATGTACGCTGATATATTACCCCTTTAATTTGAATTATATTGTTGAACTTGCTTCACTATTTGGCGTTGTGCGCTGTTTTCTTTTGTTTCCACTTACAGGTGGTAGTCTCATCCGGAGGCCGCAAGTCGCCGCTTGAATGGCTGTCCAATGTCATGGTGGAGCGGGTTGTGGATCCCTAAGAGGAAGATTCCCTATTTAGGGCCTTTCCTACAATACTACTCTCAGTAGGGATCAGGGCCTAACTGGGGCCTTAGGGCAAAGTTCTTGCCTAGTCCAGGGGCTTACTTGCTCCATGGATCCGTCCGTTTTCCTTGCTGGCTCCCTCAGGACTGATTCGTGGGCTCTCCGTCCGCAGAGGAAATCCTGCTCCAAAAGCCCTCCCTTCCAGCGTCGCCAATCTCAAAATGGCCACCGCAGCACACAGTCCCATAGAAATGCATGCAGCGCCAACCAAAAGATGGCAGCTGCAATTTCCTCTCCAGCTCCTGATTCGACAGAGCACCTGACCACCGGCGGCACCAGCAGACCAATGCAGGGCAGCTCCCCCTCCTCTGGGCAGGTAAGGGGGACCCCGCTATATATACATGAGGTCACAATCCCAGTAGCACTCCTTTTGACAAACTACATATAGAGTGGTTCGGGTTCTGGGCTTGCAGGGGTTGTGTGGGTTTATTTAGGTTAACATTATGCTAAATAGCCTAACGGAGTTTAGTGCATCTGGACACAAGTGCTTCTTTAGATACAACTTCATACTGTACTTAGACATAAACTACAACAGGTTTTCCTCTATCTTTTAAAATCACACCTTATCTGAAGTTTGACTGAAAACTAGGCTTTTGTGTCTTTTTCCCCCCGTTATTTCCTAATATTTTAGAAATGAATAACAGTGCTGATCTTTTCATCTTTTTCAGATTGATTGCTAATTATTTGAATGCTTTGATTTCCTGTGTTTGTCAAAACCTTTCATCCAGCATTTCTCTTTGAACACAATTGAAAGAAATGTGTAATCAAAAATATTGTTGTATAAAACATTGGTGAATTTAAAAGTGTAATTTCCTTGGACGCATAATATATATTCCCCATCTCTAAAACATAAAGTTCTTGTCTGTGGTGGTAGCATTTCAATTGTAATTACCATAACAACGAATGTTAATAGGGAGTGTGCTGGGATTAAATAAACATTTCCCATCTGTTGGTTGTGAGTTTGCCAGCTCACACGGTAAAAACAAGTGACTTTTATATTAAACAGCGGTAGAACAAATATTTCCAACAGAGGAAGTTTCTTGGAGACACAACTGACTGAATTAGTGGCAGAATCAACATGCAGATCAAATGCCACATGTCTGCATTACAGAGAATAATGGGTAGTCATATTGATCTAAAAAGACGGATTTTAACATTATAAATGCTGTTTCTTTGTTACTACGTTTTAACCAACTGCACTTTTCATTTCAATTTTTCAGCACTGCCATATAAACAGAACTTTGCAGCAGCCTTTAACATACCAGAAACCTCTGATCTAGCTGTGCTGCACGTACAGCATGAAAAGGAACAAACTTAAGGCAAAAATCTCCCATAACTAACCTTCCTTTTTTTTTTTTTAAACAGGATTAAACTGGGGTGATGTAACGCTCGGCCTGCCCACAAACCAGACGAGACCCCGGGACTGAGGTGGAAAGGACAAATACCACACACCTAACCAACAGTAAACGGGGGCGCGGCCGGAGTGTGGAAGTGGCGCTGCTGATCCGGGGAACAAAAATAGAAGTAGTTCGGTACTTGCCAAATCCGACGTAGAAGGGTTGGGTACGTGAGCCAATGGTCCTGGAGTAGAGAAGGGAGCGTGGTAGGGTGTCCGTAAGCCTGGGTCGAGGAGAGGAGAGAGCTGCGTCGTTGAGGGTCCGTTTGCCGAGTCCAAGGGGTATAGAAGACAGCGTGGTAGAGTGTCCAATAACCAAGTCCGAGGGGTCCAGAAAGCAGCGTGGTCAAAGTCCAAAGCCAAGGTCGAAATCCAGGGAGGTCAGCAGAGAATCCAGGGACAGGAACAGGGACTGAAAAACAAGAGAGCCAAGCAGAAGCAGACAGCACCAAGGTACAGTAGCTATGCAGAGCACTGAGAGAATGGGGAGACCAGACTAAATAGTGGGCAGGGGCCTATCAGGGGAAAGGGAGGGGCGGAGGTGCGGTCCAGGGGTTAACCCTGATAGGAGAGAGGAGCCTGGGGGCGGACCTGGTCTAGCTGGGACTGGGGAGTGCGCCAGTGCGCATGCCCGCAAGGAGGAGGCGGGACCAGGCTCAGGGCACCAGGTAAGAGATTTTGGGTCCACGCGCGCCTGTAAGGATGACGCGCGCGACCCGGAAGAGAGAGAGCAGCTGCGGGGATGACGCCGACGGCAGGGGAACGCCGCCAGGGATTCGGGGCAGCAGAAGAGCAAGGTAAGGGGATGCCGGGAGCTGGAGTCCCCGCAGCGCGGGACCTTACAGGTGATCTCCTGAGTTGAATCGTCCTATTCTCAGCTGTGGGGAACTCCACGACTGTGAGATACACACAGGTGAAGTTATCAGATTTTGAAGGAGAATGAAATGGCTAACAGGAAGCCTCAACTGATGATATGGTTTTCTATTGATCTGAGATTGTTTGCCCTAGAGCAGGAGTGGTCAATTCCAGTCCTCAAGGGCCACCAAGAGGTCAGGTTTTAAGCATATCCCTGCTTCAGCACAGGTGGCTCAGTGACCTGATCTCTTGGTGGCACTTGAGGACTGGAGTTGGCCACCCCTGCTTTAGAGCCTAAAGGCAGTTATAAAACGGGTAACTTCACCGGTTAGTATATTGGTAACCAGGGGTCAGCATAGCTGAAAATAGCACGAATCGGATCCAGAGGACACTTTGGTTCTCATCCTGTGAAAGAAATGGAGCGTAAAAAAACCCATGAGTGCTGTAGCTGGGATTTCTCATTGAAACACTGGTGTCCAATGCATAATGTTACTTGTCACAGGTACCTAACACCGGGCCTGGAGCCAGCTTCTCTCACTTCTATTGTTACTAAGCCAACCCTCACAAACAATCTGTGCTTTTATAAGTGTTATTAAATTGTAAAACAAATACCATATATAGAAAAAAAAAAATATATATATATATATATATATATATATATATATATATATATATATATATATATATATATATATATATATATATATATACACACACACACAGTGGTCGACAAATTACCCAAAAATCTACTCGCCGAACAAAAAATCAACTCGCCACCTAGTACCAACCCCGCTTTAAAAAAATCAAATAAAATAAATTGAATAAATTCCTAGTAAGAACAACATTAGTTTTTGACATAAGTTTATTTATTGTATTACATTATACTACAATTAGTCCTTGTTACGTGTGTGTGTGTGTGTGTATGTGTGTGCGTGTATGTGTGATCTTACCTGATCCGCAGTCCAGGTACCTCATTCCCGCAATGTTCTATGTTGGAGGGGAGGTGTTTCTCACCTGTCTTCTGGGTTAGAGGGGATTCCGATGTCTCCTGTGTGAAGCTTGAGTCAGATCTGGAAGTAAGCAGTACAGGTTATTTCGGTGTAGGTTTAAGGCAGTTAAGATATATAGGGTAAGTAAGATATCCAGGTCCAGAGTGTGAGACAGTGTGAGAGAGAGACAGAGAGTGGGTGAGAGAAAGAGTGACACAGAGAGAGAGAGAGCGACACACAGAGAGAGAGAGAGAATGACACACACACACAGAGAGCGACACACACACAGAGAGATCGACACACACACAGAGAGAGTGAGACACACACAGAGAGAGCGACACACACACAGAGAGGGTGAGAGAGAGATTGAGAGACCAAGTCAGTCATCCTACTCACACACACTCTCTCACATTCTCACACACACACTGACACACTCTGACAGACAGACACACACATACACACACATACTCTCTGACAGACACACACACACACTCTCTGACAGACACACACACTCACATATACATACACACACACACATACACACACACACATACACACACACAAACACACACACCCACCCACACACTGACAGACACACACACTCTCTGACAGACACACACACACACACACACACTCTGACAGACACATACACACACACACTCTGACAGACACATACACACACTGACAGACACACACTACCAGAAACGGCGCCGGGAGTACCGCTCACCATCGGAGGTATGTTGGAGTCATCGGGGGCTGCGGGCGACATCGGGAGCTTGCGGGAGACATCGGAGGTTTGAGGGGGCCAGCGGGGGCATACGGCGGCCAATGGGGTTATGCAGGGACAATTGGGGGTATGTGGGGGCTATTGGGGGTAAGCGGGGGGCATTGGGAGGTATGCGGGGGCCATTGGGGTTAAGCGGGGGCATTGGGAGGTATGCTTGGGCCATTGGGGATATGCGGGGGCCATTGGGGATATGCTGGGGCCTGCGGAGGCACTCTCTGGCTGCTACAGGGAGGAGAAACGTGATCAGAGAGGCAAGGGAGGAGGGAGCGCACTGCTCAGGGAGCCGTAGGCGGGGTAAGCTCCTGTAGCAACATGAACCCGCCCCCGGCTTTTTTTTTTCCTCTAGCGCGAGCGGGGGAAATTAAACAGCAGTGCGAGCAGGGAAAATGTAAAAAAAACCCACGTGTGCTGCTTGGGCCAATAGGAGCTCGCCACGGTGTTAAATCCACTCGCCCGGGGCGTGCAGATGTATAGGTTTGTCGAACACTGTATGTATATATATATATATATATCTATATCCCCATTTATTGCTATCCCAAAGGGAGAAGCGCAGGGATTCACTTCTGTTTATTAATTTGTAATACATGTACTTTTCAATATTGCTACCAGGTGATCTAATAGAAGGATGTAGTGCAAATATTTATCCGTAAAGAGCCCCAGGGAGGTTAGTGTGGGTCAGCTCATGCTTCCTTGGTGTTGCAAATGCTTACATTAGTCATCTCTCTTTATTGCAGATAGCCCCTGCAAGCCCGGGGCCTGGGAATTGTTGAGAAAAGTTCCCTGTTGACAAGCACTGTATGGGCAGCTGTTGGACTATATTGTTGCTGAGAAAAAGTAATGTTGAGAACCGGCGTAGAAAAATAATGTGGGATAGGAAGGAAAACAGCACGTGGTATAGTGGCTGAAAACCATGTGGCTGAAATAGATAAAATTTAATGTTAAAGGAGCAGTCCAAGCGATGCTTTTTAAAAATGTCATTTCATTTTTTTTTACATAGGCTTGAAGTTGGGGGTTTCCGGAGCTGAACCCCATTCATTTCAGCTGCAGGGACCCCCTGCTTCCAGAGACGGTGCTTCCACACCGTAGGGGGCGCCGGTACTGTACCTCTCCATGTTAAAGGTCCTGGTCACGACGGCCAATAGGAAGCAACACCAGATGACACCACGGCTTCCTATTGGCCCACAGGACCCAGCCGGAGCAGCTACAGTACTGGCGCCTCCTACGGAGGTCTGTATCTCGGGAAGGAGGGAGATTAATGGGGTTCAACTCTGCAGACACCCTGCTTCAATCCTATTTTAAAAAAAAAAAAGGTTTTAATTACATTTTTTTTTTAAACGTGAATTTGGATTGCCGCTTTAAATATTCATATTGTGAGAGAGTCGGACACAGGTCAGATGGTGGTCTCTCTCTCTTTGCCGCATAACTAAGAAATAGAACAATGTTAAATATATTTCATATATCCTATGTAAATTATAATTTTTAAAAAATGAAACAAAAAACGCTGCACTTGGATTGCCTCTTTAAAATATCCTGTGGTACAGAATGTACCTAAAATAATCAGTACAGGCAGTCCTCGGTTATCCGACACAATGCGTTACTCAAAATGGCGTTGGGTAGCGAAACGTTGTAAAGCGAAACACGTTTTACCACAGGAACACTGTTTAAGTAAAAGGTTCCGTTCCTGAAGGCATTTTTAACACTAAAATACACCAAATATTTTACGCAGGCAATAAGATATGCAGCACACACATAAATTATATAGTGTATATACTGTATTATATATATATATATATATATATATATATATATATATATATATACATAATATAATATATTATATAGTATAATATAATATTATACATATATATATAATACAATATAATATATAGTATAATATAATATATATATATATAGTATACACATAAACAACGTTGCAAAGCGTCGTAAGAGCGTTGGATAAGCCATTTTGGCATTGTAAAAATGAACATAGGTATGCATTGCATAGCGTTGGATAAGCCAGTCGTTGTAAAACGAAGCGTTGTAAAATGAGGACTGCCTGTACTTAGACCTTGTTGCATGATTAGCTACCCTGTGCCTTTTTACAGCTTATTTCCACTGTTTGCCTTTTAACTATTGGTCTAACAACCTGTTCCTTCTGTTTCATATTAGTTATGAATTGTTTGCGAAAATTCTGGAAAAACGTAAAACTTTATTTTCAATGCCAGTGACAATTATCCCCTCCCCTGTCTGCATTATAAATGATACATGAAACATCAATCATTACTTTTTCTAATGGATTTGGGAAGGTCTAATGAAACGGTGTACACGAGGGCCCCGCTTGTAAGGCGGGGTCCGTTCCCTGGCGCCACCGCAAAGTAAAAAACGCGGAACGGGCGATTTTCGGGTTGCAGTCCCCCTTTCTGCGCATGCGCAAACTCGGCTGTCCCCGTTCTGCACATGCGCAAACTCGGCTGTCCCGTTCTGCACATGTGCAGACATGGCGGCCCCCTTCTTGGTACTGCCGTATTGCTGAGAAGCGAAACGCAGAGAAGCGGGGCCCTACTGTATTTTTGAAAGTCGTCTTTAACACTGCAGACCAAGCAACATCCTTTTTTTTTTTTTTTTTACTATAAATCAGTTCTGTACTATGAGTAAATACTTGTAGTATTTAAAAAAAAAAACAACAACTCTGAATTACATTTTTTATGTATTATAATGTAACAAGCCTTTTTTGTTTCTATAGCAACCATTTACAAAGTCACAGATACTGACTCAATACCATTTAGTGAACCCCCGAGCCGAATCTTCGCTTATCAATTACACGAGAACGGATCGATCGGCAACTTAACTAATGACTTATCATTGTGTGGATTGTATTGATGCACATATTAAAGGGAAAAAAATTAAATAAAAACGACAGCTTGGGCTGCTGCTTTTAAGGTGAAATCCCGACTGGCTGACATAGAAAATAGAAACAACATTTTATAAAGCATTGCTTTCTTTAAACTAATGATGGGCTCGGAGTCCTGGGGTCTGAAGCCCCCCGAACTGGCACAGTTTGGGTTTATGGGCCTGAATTTGATGCAGAAACTAAACCAAAACCAAATATTTCTGCCTCTGATTTGCATTTGGTTTTCGTTCTTAGGCCGCGCTTATAGTGCCGGCGACGTGACGTCGCCTGAAAACATATGCATTGTCGCCGCCGCGTGTGCTTATAGTAAGCGTGACAGCGATGTGGCGACGTGATTTTTGGTAGCCATAATTATTTGATTTTTCAGGGGCTGTCGCCTCATGTGACAGCCCCTGAACCAATCAGGAGCCTGGTCGCCCGCGCCACCGCCGCAAAGCGAAATACAACTTTCGCTTGCGGCGACGGCGACGTCACGCATTGCCGCCGCCGGCACTATAGGCGCGGCCTTAGACTCCAGACTGGCCAATGTTACCCTGTGTTCTGGAGGTGGGGTCAGAGGTAAATTGTGGTCAGATTAGCTGGTTGAGGATTAACCCTCCCCATCAAAAAACGGTCCAAAGAGAATTCCCTCCATAGGTCCCTATCTCTGGTGCTGCTCTAGTTCACTGTCTCCCGCTGACCTGCCTCCTCTGACACTGGGGATCCAATTATCAGAGGAGGTAGGGACAACAGGAGCCAGGGAGCAGGCTCTGCAGTTAACCCCTTCAGACTCTACAGCGGCATTGAATGAGATAGGGACAGCCCCCTCCCATGTATGTATGTATGTATGTATGTATGTATGAATATCTTTATTTATATAGCGCCATTAATGTACATAGCGCTTCACAGCAGTAATATACGTGACAATCATATAAATAACACATAATATAAATAAGACATAATACAAATAACACATAAAGGGGAGAAGTGCTTCAGACATAAAAGTGACACTTAGGAAAAGGAGTCCCTGTCCCGAAGAGCTTACAATCTAATTGGTAGGTAGGAAGAACGTACAGAGACAGTAGGAGGGCGTTCTGGTAAGTGCGTGCAAGGGGCCACGGTCGATGTATGAGGTGTACAGTATCGGCCACAAAGCTACTCATATGCTTCGATAAGTAGATGTGGTTTAAGCTGGGTCTTAAAGGTGGATATGTAAATATTATATATAGGATGACTGGAGTTGAGCACCCCTGCCTTATGCTACCCTGTCCACATCAGTGACCAAATAAGAGATGGAAAGGCAAGAAAAGGGAGATTTTGCCTGTGCAAACTTGTAGCGACATCAGACAAAAGGGAGTAATAATATTTCATTTATAACTGAATAATGAGTAGCCAGAGGAAATCAAGTGTCATCTTACCATGTTTCTAAACTTCAAAATACTTATTTCAGATCTTGATAAAAATGCATCAACCACCTACAGGTGACCTATTAAACGTGTTACAGCTATTCATACGCTCTGGTCCTTGGAGAGACTTTAGGTCAAGAGAACATCAGAAATAATGTAATGCGTTGGTGGTTTGTGGTATTGTTCTTTCCCCACAGGAGGAGAGAGAGCTGTTCTCTGCTGTTAGCAGCACGCTATGAGGTAAATGCAAACAGCCAATTGCAATAGCTAGTCAAATATCCAAATAGAGGAAGAAGCAAGAATTTTTATTAATAGATAACATAGGGAAAGATCAATGTTTCAATAACATATATTCTATATGCATGTCAACGAATATGTTAATGCACAAGCTTTTTTATACATTGTGTACACACACACACACACACACACACACACACACACACACACACACACACACACACACACACACACACACACACACACACACACACACACTGTTGTATATATGTACTGTACTATACGCTGATAATGTGGGGGGAAAAATAAAACTGCTGTGTGTGGAACAATACCACTCTTGTGTCTTAATACACAATATATATATTTAGTCATTAATCTTCTGACATAAGGCTGGTATTCCAGAGTATTCGCTATTGATTTTCCAATCCATTTAAACAAAATGAACTCACTATTTACAATGTAACGGAGATCTCACTGGTACTAAAGGCACACAAAGTGACAGTCTCAGCTGCTGCTGCCGCCACCGCCAATCAATACTGTGATTGACGATCTTGCAGGAATACAAAAACCCAAATTCAGTGCCCCTTCAAAGTCATGGCCAGGTACGCATGATAAACCTGTCCTGTTATCCCAGGATGCTGGCGGTTTTTGTCATGCTGTGTGCCAGCCTGGTTCTAGTTTTGGTGAATTAAGGAACAAAAAGTGCACGTGAAAGAGGATGCAAGTAAAAAGGTTTTAACGTACGTACGAACGAAGGAGCATTTGTGGCCTTGAAAGTCAGTGTGTTACTCTGTGAATAATTGTAACGTTGATGTGTATAATGCATTAGGACTTGCTCGTTGTCTAGAAAAATAAGGAGCATATATAGGCCCTAGGTATTTCTAGCATAGACATTCAACTATTACTATGCGCATGTGTCGTATGCTACAAATGAATGCACATATTTTTACATCCTGTAGCCTTTCCAGCATAGAAGGGGTTCCCAGCAGCGTTTTCCCTTTGTATATAACATCAACTCAATCCTCACGTTAAGAAAGGCAAATTACATTGATCAGAAAGGACATTACTTCGTACTTACCAAAAATGTATGGCCATTTAATCCCAAAGTGTCCAATACTACAGTACATTCTTGCATTCCACACTGAAAGAGAATCAATGCAAAAACGTGTTTCAAAATATGCTTAAAATCCCCAAAAAGACAGCCGAGTAATTTAACACCGTTTAGCTTTGTTTTACTCTCATCTTGGACAGTGTTTTACAGGAGCGGTGTTTACACCCATTACATTTATCACAGGCTCTTTAAAGCCTGTCCCAATCGTTTTGATTTAATTTACCTTAATGTATCTGAACGGGGTGGTTCCCAGAAGCAAATCTCTGATCCGCTAACCTCCAGGGACTTCCAGCTCCTCAAATATTTGTCATTTTTTTTGTGTTGGTGTTTGACATACACAAAAAACAGCAAACATGGCCACAGGATCACTGCTAGAAAGCGGTCACATCATTCCTGAAGATGCTGCAGCTTTCTATTGGCAGCATGAACAAGGCAGTCCCTGGCGGCCATATTGTGTGCCCTGGACAACACAATGGAGAAATTGCATGTTTGGGAATAGTAGGGGCAAAGGAGGTTGAGACACTGTAGATTATCTCGGAAAGTGCCCCCAGCTCAGGATATATACACTTGTTTGTTCAATTCTGGAGTGCTGCCTGCTGATTTCGTTTCCATACGGTATCGTATTGCGCACACATATATATATACATATATATATGTATATATATATATATATATATATATATATATGTATATATATATACATATATATATGTATATATATATATATATATATATATGTATATATCATTTTTTTTTCTTCTGTCGACTGCTGCTTTAAGTAGTTTGCAATCTGCTTTCTGTGCATTCACTCTATTAATTTAGAAACCGGCGAGTTAATACTATACAACTCTTATTAACACAGGCTCTGTGTTCAACTCCTCCTGAAATGAACTTCAGATCTTATTCTGTCCACTGGGATCTGAGTGAATGTCAAAAACATGTCAGCCAAGATTCTTACGTTTGACACATCTTTAGCTGAATAGCATAGGTTTATGCCATAATTTTTTTTATTCATACAGAAAAAAGGGGAGAAAATAGTAAAAGCAGAGCCTTATAAAACCTGCATGTGTGGCAAGTAACATGTCCCTGAATCCTCTTCTAGCTTTCCAGAACCTCTCTCTAAACTGCATTCTAACTCAAGATGAGCAAAATACCTTAATACAATAATACAACGCAATGCACACCACAAGTATCTCTAAAAGTGTTACTATCTAAAAGGATAATGCCCAGTTTGAATCTGATACATAGTTCCCACAGAGTATTTTCTTAGTAAATATTAAATGCCAGTCACATTCTGACATATTTATTGTTGGCCTTAGTCCTTAGGCACTGTATGGTGCACTCATTTGTATTGACCCTAAGGCACCTCGAGGCCTAGTATCATTAACGTAATCCAGTCCAATGTGTCATCTGGAATACATGGATTTGGCAAAACAACCATTAAATATTAAAGACATTTCAAGGGAAACAGTAAAACTCCCACTGTGCTTCTCTCTCAGAGTTGATTAAGAAATAATTTTCTATTTTTCGCAACCCACAGAATGTAGTTGGAACAGGCAAGTCTGGATTTGCCCGTTGTCATAGTGTTACATCACATGATAGTGCACAGCTTCCCAGAATGTCTAAAGGGTAGAAGAAAAACAAAACAAGTGTAGCAATAAGTGTATCGTGCGAACACTTCAATTATATGTCAGCGATTAGTGCAAAATACAATATGAATTATGAATAAATTATAAGTACGTTTGTAATGATTCAATATTTCTGTATTATTAATGAAATAAAATGATTAGATTTGTATGAAGTTTATATTTAATTTCACAATTACTTTAGTTTATCTGCCCCAGCATATCTTTCTAAAGCAGAGTATGAGGAATTTACCAGAAAAACTCAATCCAATAGTGCCTATTGTCTATTGTACGGTATGTACAACATGTAAAGGAAGTTTGAAATGCTCTAATGGCGGTATCCCTATGGTTATCTCAGAGAATTTAATGTACAGCAAAGTAATTGCTACTATAAAAATATTTTGATATGTTTTTTTTTTTTCACATGAACAAAGCTAAACTCTTTTTAGATTGCATTTGTCAAACTACACAAGAGAAAGGTAGATGAAAAAACAAGTGACGCCGCGGTCACAGCTCCTCCAAACAGCCAAAACGCATGTAGAAAAAATAAAAAACTTTATTGATTGAACAAGTGAACAACAGCCATAGTTAACCTCTGACGCGTTTCTGACGTTTCTGACGCGGGTTGAAAAAGTCCGTAACCCGGACGAAACGCGTCAGAGGTTAACTATGGCTGTTGTTCACTTGTTCAATCAATAAAGTTTTTTATTTTTTCTACATGCGTTTTGGCTGTTTGGAGGAGCTGTGACCGCGGCGTCACTTGTTTTTTCATCTACCTCTCTCATTTCCGGCTGGAGCACGCAAGGACATCACTATGCAGCAGACCGCTGTGCAACTCTAAACCAGCTTATTGGCAGATCACTAAGGAGTCGTGAGTACTGACCGCTGGGGTTATTCCGTGACACAGGGCGTGGGTGAGGCTTATACTTACCGGCTCATAGGGGTCTACCTTTGGGCATTTCCCTGGACGTGCTCGCTGGTATTTCCCCCGGTTTGGCCCCCCGCCCTGCATTAGTCTATACGGATATACTTCTGTTGCTTATTGCTTTCATACTTGAAGGATGTCTACCTCCTGCAACCACAGGCTTACATAATCATACCACCACGGTTTTGGTAGCCACAGTATTCCAAGGGTTTACTCCCTTAAACTTTGTCTATACACAAGAGAAAGGAATATTACATTCTATGGCGTTATGTATTCAGGGACAAATATTTAGGTAGGGTAACTATATGTATGCAAAATTGCTCAAATACGCTTAGCAGATGTTTCGCTCGAACATTCGCAAAATATGTGAACATTTGGGAAAGTACACTAGAACTTTTTAATCTACAAAATTTGGGTGTAAATGGCAAAGTCAAAGCGAAATGCAACATTTTTTTAATCAAACTTTGCCAGTTTGATTGAACTTTGTCATTCCAAATGTTCAAATATCTACCCTAAAATATGGGTTTTGCAGGAGATAAGAGGAAAAATAATGCACTTCAGACCATGGGGACTTTTTTTTATTTGCTTCCAACCTTTAAAAAGTAGAATTTTCAGGTAATCAAAAAAAAAAAGTGCCAATTTTTGCATAGTTCGTTTTGTGTTATTTTATGTGTTGCATTTTTTTATTAAGACATTCGCTTAACAAATGTGTGTGATTACAAATAATTGTACTGTAGTGTTTCCTGGGCTACTTTTATAGCCTAATAAATAGCCACATCTATACAATATAATTACACGGCATGAGGCACGACGTATTAAACAAACCTGACATGTTCTGAACGTTGCACATCACTTAGAATGGAGACCATTGCATTATTTTGACTTAAATGAATTATGGAGGAAGTTATTTATAACAACAAGGAAGTTTAGTACCAGTACTTGGCAACCACCTTTTCTACATACAATGGTAGATTATATTGTTGACAAGTGGATTTCACTGGTGTATTTGCTGGCAGAATAAATCAAAATGATATACAGTGTGAGTTCTATTCATTTTGCTTTTCTTTGCCCATGTTCAGCTGTAGTAGCTACAGTTATTGGAACTCAAACAATGTAACATTGATAAAGTCCATTGGGCATTTCAGAATATTGGATGCAATGGACATTCAGTGTACACTGGACACGTTCGTTCACTTCTTTATAGTAGATACTGATTAATGGGCTGAGAAATCCTTACATATTGATCTGCCAGTCTGGCAGAAGAGTGAAAATATTGCGCACATGATTTCAGGCTTCATTCTGTTGTAAAGAGGTGGTCAGCTAGAGACACAGTATGGTGGCAGGGGATGTGCAGAAGGACATGACGGATGGAAGTCAAAGGCAATGTTTGGTATGTTTTACGGGAATACCTATGAATCAGGGGGCAGGCACGTAGCGCGGTCTTGTGATATGCTGTAGAAATGTACACAAATAGAGGAAGAAATTAGCTAACACACTTCCCAAGATTTACAATAACACTAGTAATTGGAGTGAAAAGAACTATTAAATTGCACACAAGAGAATGCCATTGAACTTCCAGCGGTGATTTAAAGTGTTTCTGAAAATGGGATACACGTTTCAGCCAACCTCTAGTAAGGTCTTGTCATCTTAAACACCTTTAATGCTGGATGTGCATAGGAACTAACTGCATTTATAGAGGGATTTAAAACACATCATATTCTTAACCAGCGTTAATTAGCCATGCAGGTGACTTTCTAATTAATTTGAACAGACCGAGGATTTCATTGTAAGTAAACAAACACAGAATATATGTAAATGAATCGCAGAGAGGAAGAAAAGAAAAGCAGACCAACTTGTCTCATTTCACAACATACTGTATAAGAATCAGCAGAATTGTTGTTTTCTCTGGTTCTCTTTGGTTTGCTCACTTGTATACACCTCCCACTATATATTACTGATGGTGCATGCAGATCTAATCCCTACAATAAACTAATTACACAAACTTTCAGCTATCTAAGTTTAAAATTAATAATGCACGTGTACTAGATGTGTTGATGAGCCAACGCACTATTCCTTGGAATGTTTGTATTTTGCAAGCAATGTATACTACTGCACACAGTGTAGCAAGCAATGTATACTACTGGACACTGTGTAGCAAACAATGCTTAATAAGACAAAAGAATAGAATTTAAGTGGTCACTTTGTAATTTAAGTGGCTGTTCACACTCACTTTGAAAACTGTTAACTTCAAAATGTTTATGATTGATAAACTAGATTCTAAATTCAAGCTAAATGTGCTACACACTATCTTTGAAATTACAATTTATACAGAACACCTGCTCATGTGTACAGTACCGTGCATATATTAGGACAGCATTACTCACCAAGCAGCAATTATCAAGAAAAACATTGTCATAATGTTTCAATTATCAGGAAAAATGTTATCAATATTCAACAAACATCAACCAGAAAAACGTCTTTCTCCATTTCCAGATATGGGGAAAAATGATCTCAGCTTCAGGGAAACCCTCATCCAGTATCAGGAAAACCCTCTTCCATGTATCAGGAAAACCCTCCTCCAGTATCAGGAAAACCCTCCTCCAGTATCAGGAAATCCCTCCTCCGTGTATCAGGAAAACCCTCCTCCGTGTATCAGGAAAACCCTCCTCCGTGTATCAGGAAAACCCTCCTCCGTGTATCAAGAAAACCCTCCTCCGTGTATCACGCAAACCCTCCTCTGTGTATCAGGCAAACCCTCCTCCATGTATCAGGCAAAACCTCCTCCGTGTATCAGGCAAAGCCTCTTCCATGTATCAGGAAATCCCTAATCCGTGTATCAGGAAAACCCTCTTCAATGTGTAGCTGAGCCCCCCTACCATGCTTCCGGTGCGGGGAAGCTGTCAAGTAGTTGGCTGGAGCTCCGCACGATTGGGAGTGTGGGAGCGGCCATTTTGGTAATCACACATGCACAATGCGGCGAGACGCGCATGCCCAGTGTGAGGAGTGCGGTGGCCAACTTAGGACGGCTCCGCATATGCAGCTGCAGGACTAAAAGTCCCAGAATCCCTACAGGGAGGGACTGCAGCACATGGAACTGTACCAGTCAATGGGATGCGAGCACTGCGAGGAACAGGATATCCTCCGAGCGCGGAAAGCCCACGAGTCCCTTTAGACAGACGAGCCAATAGAGAAGGTAGTGTCCAGGGAGCAGTGCTTCCTGGGCTAGGCCTAGAACTTGCCCCAAGGTCCAAGTTAGGCCCTGAGACACCAGTAGAGGAGTTTTGCAGGGAAGGCCCCAGATGGGGACTCTTCTCCTTTTTGTTATTTATGTACCAGTGACTGGACGGCCACGTCCAGAGACATTGTGTGAGACCCTACAGCTTTTGCTCACCCCACGAGGTGGATCAGGACCCTTAGGAGAGAGGGGATTTGTGTTGGAGGCCATGCTCCAACTCACTACGCCAAGCAGCACCTAGGTACTGGAGTACCCAGGCAGGTACCCAACATGCACCTACATCCACAGGGGGTAGCGCTACTTCACACTTGGTTAGGAATTGCTGGGACAGGACGCCAGGGGTATTGGTGCCAAGGCACCCTCAGTACTTTGCAGGAACCACCACATGTGGGGTTTATCGGGTGTACACTGTGGGTACAGTTATTACCGTTATTGTATGTGTGTATGTGTTAGTAGGTGTATGCAATAAACCTTAGTTATATACATTATGTGGTGTATTATTCTTTACTATGATCCCTCATAGGTGGAGGCACTGCCCTGCAAGGAGAAAGAGGTCACCTCATGCTCCCAGAGGCAGAGGTGAGCAAACAGGTATAGCAGCACGTGTAGTTGCGTGTAATTTCCTTAGGCATAGGGAAAGGGGGCTACATTTGGAGGCGCTGCTGAGATTCAGACCTGGGGTGCCCGAGATGGCAGAACCAAATTTAGGGAACCATATTCGTACCCTCCAAAGAAGAGGACTATCAGTTGGCCGTGGAGTTCCAAGAATTGCCCCGTCACGGTGGGAACGTCCCAGCCGCCACACCCCCACATCAAGTTTGGACCTCCCTAAGGCGGTTTCCTGGTTCAGCCAGAGCCCGTCCACTGGGCTGCAAGTGGGATCCTAACTACCGATGGAGCGTAGTCATCGTTACTGCCGGCAACGAGTTATGTGAAGATGAGGGCCCCCGGGCCCTGCATTTTCCGGAAGCCCTGCCCATGGGTTGCCTGTTGATATACCCAGATCTACCAATACCAATGGTAGCTTTCAGTCTGGGACCTACACCAAAAATACCCTGCAGACCTCTGGCCGATAGCGTATGTGAGTCGCAGCCTAACAGCGAGCGAGCAGAACTACCCAGTCCATAAACTGGAATTCCTAGAGCTCAAGTGGGCTATTGTAGATAAGCTTCACAATTATCTTTACTGAGTCTCCTTTGAAGTGTGAACCGACAATAATCCTTTGACATATATCCTGACCTCCGCCAAGTTAGATGCCACAGGTGGTTGGCTGCCCTATCTAACTATCAGTTCATGCTGAAGTACAAGCCAAGGCCCTTGAACATCAGAGCTGATGCGCTGTTCAGAAGGCCTGGACTAAGTGCAACGCCAGATGATGGCCAGTGGGAAGAAGTTCCTGGCACTGGGATTCGGGCCATGTGCTCCACAGCGGCTATCGTGGAGGACAAAGTAGCCTTTTCCAAACTCAGAGTAGCGGACTCGTTGGGGTGTCAGTCAAAGGCACTTCCTGTAGCATACTGCCATCCAGAAGGCATGTCCATTATGCAAGATACCATAATGAGGTGGAAGGAATTAGGGATAAACCAGATGCAAGACCCGGTGGCCAAAGCCATACGTCGGGCTATCCAATAAAACAACCCTTCCTTAGTGAAGCGTGCTCCCGCCGACACCGTCGCCATCATCATGAGGGAATGGGACAAGTTCTGCATGGACCGTGGCCTTCTCTACCAGGTTATTCCCTATCACAACAATCCCGATAGTAGACAACTCGTCCTGCCTAGAAGCTTGCAGTACCATGTTCTACGATCTCTGCATGATGACCATGGACACCTGAGAGTGGACAAAACATTTGGTCTAGTAAGAGATAGGTTCTTCTAGCCCAAGATGCGGGAATCAGTGGAGCACCATTGCAGGAGGTGTCTGCAGTGCATAAAGCAAAAAACACTGCCTACACGTGCAGCCCCTATGGGCCACTTAAAGGGCTCTGGTCCCATGGACATAGTCTGCATGAATTTCCTCTGCATCGAGATAGACTCAAAGGGTATCATTAGCGTCCTGGCAGTAACAGACCATAACACCCGATATGCTCAAGCGTTCCCTACCAAAGACCAGAAAGCTCTCACAGTAGCCAAAGTACTGTGGGAGAAGTTCTTTATCCATTATGCGCTTACTTAATCGAATGCACTCTGATCAAGGGAGAGACTTCGAGACCAAGTTAATTAAAGAGCTTCTAAAACTGCTCAATATCGAGAAGTCTCGTACGACTCCCTATCACCCTGAAGGAGTTGTCCTGCCGGAAAAGGTTCAACCAAACTCTACTGGATATGCTAGGCACTCTGAATGGCTCCGAGAAGGACGGATGGAGCAAGCATGTCGAGCCGTTAGTACATTCCTACAATTGCACCAGGCATGATTCCACCGGGTACACACCATATTTTATGATGTTTGGCAGAGAGTCGCGACTACCTGTGGACATTCGTCTCTGAGTATCCACCGACTGTGTATCAAACATGATGCACTACAAATATGTGCAAAAGCTCCAGGATAATCTCCGTAGAGCATATCAGTTGGCAGAAAAATCCACCACCAAGCTGAACAAGAATAACAAGCGGAGGTATGACCATCGGGAACTTCGGCCAAGAGACGCAGTTCTCCTGCGGAATTTAGGAATACCAGAAAAACATAAGTTAGTGGACCGCTGGCGAGAAACTCCCTTCGAGGTGTAGTTGCAGATGCCGGGCCTCACTGTATATCGCATCCGAGATTCAGAAGGAATGGTAAGGGTCTGGCATCAGAATCACTTGCTACCGATTCCTCAAATGGGGGAAAGTCCAGCGAAATCCCGAATGCTGTAACGGAAAATAATCAGGATCCTTTGGAAAGAACCTTTGCCACCACAAATGGAGACTGGTGGACACCACCAGAAGAAGTAGCGGGTAATGGGCCTAGCCTCCATGTACTCTCCCCAGCTCGGAGCTGGTTTGCCTCTATAGTGACTGTGCTCACTGAAATGTTTAATATGGTTTAGAGGTATTTTACAAAGTTAAAGTTGTGTATATATGCATTTTCCATTATATAAAGATTTGTTTATGTGTTCTCAAGCGGGAATGTTGAAGTGTTCACCAGGGGGAGGATGTAGCAGAGTCCCCCTACACTGCTTCCGGTGCGGGGAAGCTGTCAAGTAGTTGGCCGGAGCTCCGCGCCATCGGGAGTGTGGGGGCGACCATTTTGGTAATCGCGCATGCGCAATGCGGTGAGGCACGCATGCGCAGTGTGATGACTGCAGCGGGCCATTTTAGGATGGCTCTGTAGACTCAGCCGCGGGACTACAAGCCCCAGAATCCCTAGAGGGAGGGACTGCAGTACATGGGACTGTACCAGCAAATGGGATGTGTGCACTGCGGGGAACAGGATATCCGTGCGTGGAAAGCCCGCGAGTAAGTCTGGACAGAGGAGCAAAAGGAGAAGGTAGTGTCCAGGGAGAAGTGCTTCCTGGGCTAGGCCTAGAACTTGCCCCTAAACCCCAATTCGACCCTGAGACACCAGTAGAGGAGTGTTGCAGGGAAGGCCCCAGTGACCAGAAGGCCACCCAGTGCCCTGCGGCCTTGAACCAGGTCACAGTATCAGAGACATTGTATGAGACCCTCTGGCTGGAGCTCATCCCACAAGGCAGATCAGGACCCTTAGGAGAGAGAGGATTTGTGTTGGAGGCCCCACTGCTTGGGACCCACTCCAACTCACTATGCCAAGCAGCACCTGGGTACTGCAGTATCCAGGCAGGTACCCAATGTGCACTTACATCCACAGGGTATAGCGCTACCTCACACTTGGGTGGGAATTGCTAGGACAGGACACCAGGCGTATTGGTGCATTGTCACCCTCAGTACTTTGTGGGAACCACCACGTGTGGGGTCATCGGGTGTACACTGTGTGTACAGTTATTACCGTTATTGTATGTGTGTATGTGTTAGTAGGTGTATGCAATAAACCTTAGTTATATACATTGTGTGGTGTATTATTCTTTATTGTGTATTGGCTCCTGTGAGGGGTTACCCCGCCAATGCTGGGATCCCTTATAGGTGGAGGTGCTGAACTGCAAGGAGAAAGATCTCACCCCAGGCTCCCAGAAGCGGAGGCTTAGGCCTCCTGTGAGCAAACAGGTACAGCAGCACGCATAGTTGCCATGTAGTTCCCTTAGGCTTTGGGAAAGGTGGCTACATGTATCAGGAAAACCCTCTTCCATGTATCTGGAAAACCCTCCTCCAAGTATCAGGAAAAACTCTATTGTGTATCTGGAAAACCTTTATTACATACAGTATCAGGAGAATCCCTATTTATTTACAGGGTTGTGAACGGCATGGCTTATCATGGGCCCTGCAAGAAGGAGTGAATATGAATATTACCTCACTGGGTACCCCATGAGGCAGTTACTAGGTCAGTGTTTATCAACCAGGGTACCGCGGTCCCAAGGGAAATACTCAGCTGGCTTCCTGGAGACGTAAAGACTGAGATCCGCCACTCCTCTCTTAGCTTGGCACAGAGGAGAGGGTGTACTGTAGCATCTCCATCTCCAAACAGCGAAGGACGCACCCACTGAGCAGCTCACATGGTTTAGGTGTGTGCTTATATGGGAGGAAAGAAGTGAGGGCTTTGTGTGGGGAGTGTGATGGCTTTGTGTGTTGGAGGAGGGAGGTGAGTGCTTTGCATGGGGTGGTGAAAGTAAGAGAAGGAGGGGTGCATGTAGTGTTTATGATTAAGAAAGTAGGTGAATGTGCTGTGTGAGTGGGGGTATAAATGGGGAGTGTGTGCTGAGTAAAAGTGTGAGTATGATGTGTGAGGGTGAATGTGGAGTGTGTAAGAGGAGGATGAGTGTTGAGTGTGGTGTATGTTCATTTGTTATGTGTTAGTGACGAAGGGAGCCGTGTTAGCCCAAGTTTTGAAAAATCCTTTAGGGGGGCCCTTTTCAATAAAGGTTGAGTACCACTGTACTATGTCTTGAGTTTCTGGCATGCTACGGGCCCCATGACATTGTAACAACATCATGGACTTCTTGCAAGGAGAGGATAGCGTTTATTGCTCCTGTGGATCACTGTACCCAATCTGAACAGATGAAGGGGACCCTCCTCTTCTGTTAAAGTCATCCAATAACGTAGCGAGCTTGGGATCGTATGATATTTGTGACATGACAGAGGGGCTCTGGTGCCATGGCCCCATCCGTGGCTCAAAGGGCTAAATGAGGTTGAACAGTCATGTTAGCAACCTGTCAATTTCACACCCTTTCTATCACGACCAATGTGGAAAATTGTATCAATAGAATACTGAATCTGTATAGCTTTAAACGTGCATGTACAATGAATTATTTTCGTATTAGTCAAATGAAAGTCCTCAATATCTTCTTGATCTGTACCCATGCTGCATCAAATCAGATCTATATCTTTTCTGAAAATATGTACCACAGGTGATTAAGGCATCACTACATTATTACAAAACTTGATCTGGGTTAAAATCAGAAGTCAATATAGATTGATATTCATTTCCTAATGTGTGTTATGTTGGCTCCTTCACTTAAAAAGGTAACATAAACAGGCACACTATTATGAATTGTCTTACAAGACAAATTTCAATCAATGACACTTCGACTTAATGCAGTATCATTTTTTTACCCCAGTGCAGTTCTTTTTACAAAAAGACAAATCAATACGCTGCTTAATACATAATGCCCCACATACCTGTTTTAAAAGATCTGCGACCTCGGAAGTGGTCCAGTTTTCAAAATCTTCCCGAAATGGAAGTCTGAGAGCCATTGTATAGTGTGCCTGTGTGCTGCTTTTTAACTTCCAGTAAATGTGTCTGCTTCACTGTGCTCACTGCTTTACAAATTAACAAAGAGGAAGTTCCCTGCTCAGATGAGTGGAGTAGAACTTGTTTTAACTCATTCATGGCTAAAACTCTTCAGATACACTGCAGTGTGTGTGAAACACTGATGCAGGATTGACGTACTAATCCCCAGAGGAGAGGGCATTACCTGCCCATTAATGCCCAGGGTGGAGTAGCCTTTGACCCACCAAGGTATTAATGGCCAAGAAATACCTTATCCTGAGGGCATTATTACTATTTTAGAATCAATCGTGTATTACAATGAATATATATATATATATTATTGCGCCCCCGCGCTCAGTTCATGGCCATTTCAGAAGTCCCTTCCCAGATGTTTTGACCCCATCCCCCATTCACTTAGCTGTCTGGACCTCTGTCCCTGCTCCACAAGCCTCATTGGTAGTCCACTGCCCGCATCACAATCCCCCACGCCCGCTCTGATAGTCAGCCAGGCCCATTAGAGCCAGCCCGCTCAAGATTGCCAATCATATTGGGGAAGGGTCGCGGGGAGATCCATGGAGCCATGAAGGCATTATTGTGAAATTCCGCAGTTAATTGTCGGTGACAAATTCAACCAATCAATAATACCCTCCTGTTTAGCCTATTATTGTTTTTTTTCTATTCTTCTATTTCCATATCCTTATCGGTTTTGAGCTTTTGATGGGATGTCAGTATATTGTATACATTAGAAACAAAACCCTCCAGCAACCTATGCAGACTTGTAATGCAGTGCAAAATAAACATACTGTACTGTGTGCACTAAAATAATGTGTGCTTCAAAAATTGAGGGAAAAAAGGAACATGCGTCAAGAATGACACAATACAATATGTTAATAATGACATAACAATGCCACCAAAGGATTCGAGACAAATGCATAACGAAGGCACCAAGTGACACTTCTCAAATGCAAATGAAATATATGGTGATATCACATAACATTGTGTGGGCATTGTGTCAATGCTTTGTACTGTATGTCATTAAATAAAAAGGATGCATTTGTCAAAAAGAAGCATATTTAAACAACGTTTGATGTTGAAGTTGTCTGGGACTCATGTTTGTTTGCACTGTTCTGTTTCCTGTCTTTAATTTAATGGGCAGCTGATTTCTTGGAGCCACTTGATATGAAAAAGATCTGTAATGAGTGTGTGTGCCACACTAATTCTTCCAGTTAATGTGCTTGACAGCAGAGTTCTCTCTGGCTCTGGTGTTTCTGTTTTTTTTCCCTCTTACATTTTTTTTTAACTTTAGTTTTGGAATATGGTGGAATATGTAGACCAGATTAAAAAAAAAAGACCACTTGTGAGCAGTCACATGTCTCCGACAAATGAAAAGCTGTATGCTGTGACCTAAATTACTGCTATATATGTGGGGTTGTGTCTGTCTGCACTCCCCAGGGATCCCCTCAATCTGCTGTGGACCATTACTGCAATTCCATCACATGATTTTTTGCTATTCATGCTATCTCAGGACCCCACAATCAGGACTTACTATCTCATGGTGATCTGCAAGTATACACAGTGTTTATTTATATTCATTATTGGTCATTTCATGTATCATATTATTCTTTGTTGGTGACTTAGGTGGTATTGGATTGGCATTCAACATACACTACCGACACACTTTATTGAAGTGTGGTCGGTACCGCAAGCCGGGAAATCTCCCGGCTTGCTAGTGGCCGCCCCTCGGTCACGCATCATCGGGAGCGTGCGCCCCCTGCACGCGTGTCCCGTGGAGGATTTTGGGGGTGGGGGGAAATAAAAGGGAAAAAGAATGGTGCACAGTGACACAGATTGTGATATATTTCATAATCTGTGCACCATGAAATGTTTCCCCAACCCCTCTTACAGACACTTCCCAAATAGTTGGGGCAGATGGGGCAATTACTTTGATACATACAGTACCGACACACTTTATTCGAGTGTGGCCGGTACCGCAAGCCGGGAGATTTCCCGGCTTGCTAGTGGCCGCCGCGCGGTCACGCGTCTTCGGGAGCGTGCGCCCCCTGCACGCGCGTCCAGGGGCTCCCCGAGGGAGCCCTGGTGTCCCGCGATCGCGGGACAGCGGCAGGGGGTTCCGGGGGACCCGGCGGACCCGGCAGCGGTAGGGAGAGCGCCCCGATCGGAGGGCGCTCTTCCGCTGCTTCGGCGCGCGCCCGTCACACTCGGGCGCGCGCCAGGCTACTGCTGCGGCACAGAACGGGCAAATGCTCGAATAAACTGTGCCGCAGCAGTATATAGTAGTTATTTAGGTCACAGAATACAGCTTTTCAATTTTGACCGGCCAGTCTTTACATACAGTATATGTTACAGGAGTTTATAATTTCTCTTGGGCAGTAATATTTGGTCTTTTTTATATTAAAAGACTCATGCTTTCAGTATTGCTTTTCTATGTACTGGATATCGTTCAGCTGTAGGGACTCCTTGGGGACTGTTTTAAATTTTGTATTTGTCGTGTAATCCATGTCCTTTGAATAAACAAACTTTTTATTATTACTTTGCTTGAGTGCTTTCAGTGGGATACTTTTTCTCTTTTTCTTTTCTGGTATTCATTTAATATCGTCCCCAGCACCGTCATTAAGCTGTCATTCATTTACTTGTCAGCATTATAAAATATGTACAATTTGATTTAAGCGATTTTGTGTTATTTCTCCAGTTAGTTGCAGGCTCATTCTTTTTGCTGTTATATATATAGCACAACCAACCTCACACTGATGATACCCATCAAGGTTGAAACATGTCTGTGAGTGGGTTTACTGGCTTTGCATCTCATCCCAGCCTCTGTCTAAAAGCTGTGTTTAAAACAGTATGCATTGGCTTGAGGATTTGCTTGTGTAATACGAGCTTGAAACAAAAGGTGGCACTGTGTGCTCATTTGCATGTCATTTCCCAGAATCCCTTGCTGCAGTGGAAATGCTGTGTGCTGGGCGATAATGGGGAAAGACAGGGTTGCAGACCTGTCTAAGACATGCAAATGAGAATGCAGTAATATTTACAGTTGATATATATATATATATATATATATATATATATATATATATATGTATATATATAGGAAACCAGGTGTCCCACCAAGGAGACAAAAAACAGCACTCAAGGTATATTGCAAAAGTGTATTTGAAAAAAAGCAGGCACATATAAATCCAACGTTTCGGTCCTGTATAGGACCTTCCTCAGGGGCGTGCTGGAGAACACTGCCCAAGGAAAACATATATACCCATCACCCACCTGTGTGCATAATCAAGAACCAGCTGATTGTAATTAAAATCAATGCCAGACACACCGCACATGTGCGCCTGCGGGTGGAGCCAGTGAGTAACCAAAATGAAAGTGCAGTATTAAAAACACATGAAGAGGTGAAAATATATACTCCAGATGCACAGTATTACTAAAAATCACTATCAATAGTGCAACAATAATAAATATACTAATATCACTCTAACATGCTACCAAGAGAAATGAATAGTGAATGCAAATTTGCTTGTAAGCATTTGAAAAAGCAGACATATGCACGGTGTGTCTGGCATTGATAGCTAAGTGTAAACAGAGGAGTGGTGAGGCTGAGCTGCTGCACAGTGATGACAGGGCTCCCATGCGCCTACAGTACCCCCGTTTTTAATTACAATCAGCTGGTTCTTGATTATGCACACAGGTGGGTGATGGGTATATATGTTTTCCTTGGGCAGTGTTCTCCAGCACGCCCCTGAGGAAGGTCCTATACAGGACCGAAACGTTGGATTTATATGTGCCTGCTTTTTTTCAAATACACTTTTGCAATATACCTTGAGTGCTGTTTTTTGTCTCCTTGGTGGGACACCTGGTTTCCTGTTATTTTTGTTGAACAAGCACCTATTTCTTTGGAGCCTTTGAAGGCCTGCTGTTATCTTTATCTATGTATATATATATATGTATATATATATATATATATATAAAAAAAAAAATATATATATATATATATATATATATATATATGTGTGTATATATATATATATATGTAGATGTTTTCCCCCACCCTCTGGGAGATTCCCCGGCTACCAGGTTTGTAGTGCTGCTACATACCTGTTGGCTCACAGAAGGTCTGAGATCCCGCTGATGTGGTTTGGGAAACAGGACAAGCTTTAGGGGTGATAGCTGGTTCCCCTTCATTCTAGTGTCAGAGCCTCCATCTGCCGCAGGCTCCTGGCGTGCTGAAGAACTCTCTCATACTCCCACTGATAGATTGCAAACTTAAGCAGGAGTGTATTTGTTACAGGAACAGTCTTTATTCACTGCAGCATACAACAGCATAATCTGGATACACAGCACACACTAGGCCCCCAGCCTCAGGATGGTCCCTGGACTCAATCCCCAGAGGTCGATTCAAGCTCTTCTCCTACTCCCTGATAGAGCAGGGGGTATGAATCTCACTCCCACTCCCCTAATGGAAGGTGACAGAGCCCTGCACACCTCTTCTGTGAGACCAGTCTCTCTCATGGGAGAGACAACTAACTAAATTTAGGTGCAGCCCCTTAAGTACCATTGGGGAAGGTCTGCCTGAACTATACAAGGACTTGCATGTCAGGCAGAGTAGTAGCCAAAACTAGACATATACTGTAGGTATCATGCACCACACAGTAATGGAAGAATCTCCCAGGGGGTGGGGGAAACACTGTTACAGATATATTATATCCTTTCTAGCTAACTCAGTCAGCCCCTTGCTCATCCCCAGCCGTTCCCCGCCTTCCCTAGCCACCCCCAGCCTTCTGCAGCCTTATCCAGCCTTGCCCTCCTTGTCAAAATGTTGTCATCATTTGTCTGGAAAGTCTGTTTGAAACCTTTATTGCTAATATTTGACCCATGTGTACAACATTTAGTTGTGATGAAACAAAACTAGTAGTCTCCAAATTGTGAACTTTCACTAGACTAAACAGTGCAAAGCAGCAGCTTGGGTTATTATATTATAAATTTTCGTTATATAATACATATTAGTATTTTTTATTTTAGGTTTTCATATTTAATATTAGTATTATTTATTAAAGGTTTCTGTATCCTTGTTAGAAATGTTGCACTATCTGTATCAAGCAAGTACTTATTATGTATTAATAAAGGCTAATCATCATAATAACGAGCTCAGCACGGGAGAACAGAGTAGCCAACATATTTGCTGTAAAACTGTCTCCTCTGTGATGTTTTATGGATGAAGGTCATGTTTTTATGATGTCATATTATTATGAACATGAATTATGAATATTGTAGAGTAATATCAGGTAGGGCCGATGCAAGCGGATTTGGCGCCCTAGGCGAACCTTCAGCCTTGCGTCCTCCCTCCCCCTCCACACTGAACTTTTCATACTCTCTCACACACCCTTTCTCCTCATCTTCTCTCACACATCCTAACTCCTCATTCTCTCTCACAACCACCCTCCTCATCCTCTCTGTCACACCCTTTCTATTCATCCTCTCTCACCTACCCTCCTAATCCTCTCACACCCTTTCTCCTCATCTTCTTTCACAAACTCCCTCCTTATCCTCTCAAACCCCCCTCCTCATTCTCACACCCACCCTCCTCATCCTCTCTCGCACATCCTTTCTCCTCATCTTCTCTCACACTCGCACCTTATCCTCTATCACACACCCACCCTCCTCATCCTCTCTCATACCTACCCCCCTCATCCTCTCTCACACACTCTTTATCCTCATACTCTCACCCCCTCTCATCCTCTCCCTCTCCTCATCATGTCCCCCCCTTCTCATCCTCCCGTCATACTTCTCCTCTCCCATCATCCTCTCTCTCACCTTTCCCCCTCATCCTCTCACCATCATCATCTCTCACCCTCCCCTCATTGTCCCTCCTCATCCTCTCCCTCCTCATCCTCTTCATCCCCCTCCTTCTTCCTCTTTATCCCCCCTTCTTCCTCCCCCTCCTCCTCCTCCTTCCCATCCACTTCCACCCCCCTCCACCTTCTCATCCTCTCACCCTCCTCCTCCCTCTCCTCTTCTACTCCTTCCTCCTTCTCATCCTTCCTCTTTCTTCCCCCTTCCTCCCCTTTCCTCTATCCCAGTCCTCCCTCCTTTTCTCCCCCTCCCTCCTTCCCATCCCTCTTCCTCTCACACCTCCTCCCTCTCCTCTCGAGGTGGAGCAGGCAACGGATGTCAGTGAAGACTTCCAAATCGGACCGCTGGGGCATTGTCCTCCCCGGTTGTCTTACTCATTTGCTCCTGCCAACCTGTTCTGTTCCCACCACCATCGTCTTCCTGTACCCTGCCCCCACCACCGTCCTCCTCCGCTCTGCTACGTGACAACAGCCTGTCATCGTTCTTCTCTGCTCCGATTCCCCCAAAATGTGCCGTCTGAGGTGACCACCTAAGTTGCCTAGGGGTTGCACCAGCCCTGATAGGCATCAAACACCCATTAGGGTTTTAGAGAAGTGCTATATAATGTATGAAGCCTAAGACTTGACACTTGTGAGTATTCAAACAAAAGACAGGGGTGCCCAATGCTACAGCCAATTGATAAAACATATAAAGTAATAAGTATAAAGTTTAAATACTTCAGTAATAATATTTACTTGGTTATTTAGTTAAACCCTTTGGCCAAAGCGTCATTAGCCTGCATACCACGTCAAGGTAAACCAAAATGAATGCAGGTCCTAAAACTAAACTGTGACCCCTTCCTTTTACAGTACCTCTGTATGAGGGGAAGCAACCACAGTAAGTCCTGTCCATTCAGCAAAATTCTAGAACCTCTCAAGTTGTGTGTGTGTGTTAACTTGTGAGTAATCACCCAGTTTTTTTGTGTTATGGCAAGTTCTGCTTTTACAACAACAATACTGTACATGCCATTGCTAAAATAATTAAGTGTAGAAATGTTGAGGGCTAAACAAAATGTGGACATGTCATTTAATTTCAACACATCTTTAATTAAAATATTAGCAAGAGTTGCAGATTTTAGGGCCTCTATGAAGCAACACATTGGAGAACAGGGGTTAATATTTAATTAAATGTGTTTGAATGATATTGGGGTCTATTATCAACATAGAGATTGCTATGCTATGATTTGTGGAGCAGAGCGGCTGTATATTGTATGCTAGGACAGCTTCTTACATCTGATGCAGAATTTTACACTTTTGATAGTCAGACGTGGAGGATTTTGGGGGTGGGGGGAAATAAAAGGGAAAAAGAATGGTGCACAGTGACACAGATTGTGATATATTTCATAATCTGTGCACCATGAAATGTTTCCCCAACCCCTCTTACAGACACTTCCCAAATAGTTGGGGCAGATGGGGCAATTACTTTGATACATACAGTACCGACACACTTTATTCGAGTGTGGCCGGTACCGCAAGCCGGGAGATTTCCCGGCTTGCTAGTGGCCGCCGCGCGGTCACGCGTCTTCGGGAGCGTGCGCCCCCTGCACGCGCGTCCAGGGGCTCCCCGAGGGAGCCCTGGTGTCCCGCGATCGCGGGACAGCGGCAGGGGGTTCCGGGGGACCCGGCGGACCCGGCAGCGGTAGGGAGAGCGCCCCGATCGGAGGGCGCTCTTCCGCTGCTTCGGCGCGCGCCCGTCACTCTCGGGCGCGCGCCAGGCTACTGCTGCGGCCAAGAACGGGCAAATGCTCGAATAAACTTGGCCGCAGCAGTAGGTGCAGGATGGAAATGCCATGGTTTTGTGCCAAAATTGCATTGATATATAGACCCCATTGGGTCTTGGGATGTGGGCTTTAAGCTTATGCTCTTATTTTCAACACTACATATAAAAAACATGAAGCCTGTCACGAAAGGCACATCTGTGAGCACATGACTTATGTATGTCACAAGGGTAATATACACACAGCTATCTTGCTAACCCACTTTTCTCCCCACAAGGTCCCTCAAATGAGTAATATCTTCCCTCAATTTGTGACAAATATCACCTCCAATCGCTGCAACCAACAAAAATAGCATAACGTTCTACTTGCAGAGTATTTGGTCCATGTTTACTAATACAAATATGTAATTAACACTCAAAAATCTATTGTAGCAAAATGTGTCCGAAAATGCAATCACTTTCTTCAAAATGTGCAAAGTTAAATTAGGGCCCAAAGACCGTACTTATTGTGGCAGGACGGCCTCGCGGCAGGATGGTTTATTAGCCAAAAACAAATAAACTCCAGGTGCACTGTCCTTTTAAGAAAACCAAATCATAGAAAATAAACACCTATTACCTTTAGGGAAAGCTAACTACACCATAGCTTTCGCCCTCACTAACTGCATGGCCAGCTAAGCTGGTTCCCAAGCCAAAACCATGCTCTGGCATATGCCACATTGTAACACAGTCTGTAACACAGTACAATAATAAGGGTTTTGCTTATCTTAGTCCTTTTGGAGCAGACATCCCTGCTTCAGCACTGTCTCTCCTCCTTTCTTCCTAGAGAACTCAGCCCCACGTTGAGCCCAGAGAAACTCCTCTGTAGGTCCTCTATACCAGCTTTCGCAGCTGGGGAGCACTTCTATCCCTCCCTTCTCTGGGGAAAACAGTCTCCCTGTCTGGCAGCTTCCTGTGTCTTTTAAAAAACTTCCTCATTGAGACCAGGCTGATTAATTAGGCAGCAGCTGCATTAGCCATTCCAGTGAGGATTAAGTCTCTGTGAGCTGGAAAAGTACACTTACTGCACTGTTCCAGCACCTTAGAGATACCTGATGGTATCACATATCCCTCCCCCCGGGGAAACATTGTCCTGTGAGCGGCCCATGCACTATTCCCGTGCACCAGCCTCTTTATCAGACATGTCTGACATCCACCTCTTCTTTTTCCTTGCCTTCCAGTTGAAGAGTCTTTCCTTCGGGGCAAGTACTAGGCCTTCTGGGCCTGCAAACTGGTCCTTCGCTACCTCTTTATCTTGTGCCGGCCAGAGTCTACGGTTGAAGTTCCGCCTTTGTTGTGTCCCCTTTTGCAAAAGTTCCCAAGCATCCTGCCGTCTGCCAGCTCTCTCTGCTAGGACTCTATGCCGCTCTGTGACCCTGATCTGCCTATCCTGAAGATGCATCTCAGTCCTCTTCCTCTTGTGCTCAGAGTCTCCCTTACCCTGTAGAAGAGCCTTGACCTCGGTTAACTCATTGCATACACTCGCCAGTGACTGTTTGGCCTTCTCTTCTGAAGACAGCAACTTTGCTTTAGCGTGATGGCTTTTGGACCTTTCTCCATCAGCGTACCTTCAGTGTTGGGTTCCACACCATTTATCTTCAGTACTTCAACTTGGGCGGGATTCTTATTAACCCGAAGTGCACCCCATGATGCCTCTTTATTACAGTTGGCAGACTCGCAGGTTTGGGCCTTTCTGTCTTGACTCCTTAACTTACTCCGTTGGGAGTGTTGCTGGACAATCTGTGCGGTCTTTCTCATCTTACGATCGCGGACACACTTTCGTCCCATTCGTGACTGTCTCTTCATTGGCAAGGAATCCACTTTGGATCCCATGGGCAGTATGACTGGATTCTTACTGTGATACTCCATCGCAACTTTGCCTTCCCATTCTGTGCCTTGTGGAAAGTAGACTGTAGTACTGCAAAGGTATTGCAATCACGCTTCCTGGAGCGCCTCACTTGCTCAGGTGGTTCCAACTTTGTAACCTCATTTTGTAGTTGAGTGGTGTCCCCATCTCTCACTGTACCCTTGTCTTCACAGACATTAGTTTCTGTGGGACACAGATGCTTGGGCTGGGCCAATACATTTTCCTGTAGTGGGGACACTTGTGCATTACTGTTCTGTGGAGCCTCATTCTGCTTTAACTCTGCCGCCATCTTTTCCACGGACTGCTTCTGTGACCCCAGTGGCAGTCTTAGGTTTGTAATCTTTTTCTCCACCTTCATCTGAGAAACCTCCTGCTGGGCAGCAGTAGAGTCCAACGTAGCGTTCCGCTCAGTCTTCAGAGCCTCGAGCTCCTCGCCCAGGTCACGCTTTTGTTTCTCTGCCGTCTTGCGGCCAGTATGCTCAGACTCCAAGTCCTTCCTCAGGTCGTGAAGCTGTCCTTCTGCATTTCTTTTTCCACTCTGTGCAGCTGCTAGTTCATCTTCTTTGGCGTTGAGTCACGATTTCACATCTCCTAGCAGA
Source organism: Ascaphus truei (assembly GCF_040206685.1). Taxonomy (NCBI): domain Eukaryota; kingdom Metazoa; phylum Chordata; class Amphibia; order Anura; family Ascaphidae; genus Ascaphus; species Ascaphus truei. The sequence continues at coordinate 76,569,360 of NC_134490.1, read as the reverse complement.
CTCAGAGCAAGGCTTAAATCTGTTTCTTTTCCTCTATTTCTGACCTGCAGCTGCCGGTGTTCCTCCCTGGAACTTGTCCAGCAGCTTGTGGGTATCGGCCATCTCGGGCTCATAGCGTAGTGTCAGGTTGGCCACTTGACGGACGGACACCTCCTCCCTCTTGGCGAGCTGTATCTCGCACTCAGCCATCTGCATCTGCAGTTCTTCAGTTTGATCCTGCAAGTCCCCTCTCAGGGCCTTCACCTCTTCCCAGTGCTTGCTCTGGGTTTGCATCAGCGCCTCCTTCCTCTTTTGGAGCTCTGCAGTTTGTCGCTAGGATCGCTGCTGCTTGTTTTCCAGGCCTCTTTCTCCTTGGATTAACTCTCTGTGAGCTGGAAAAGTATACTTACTGCACTGTTCCAGCACCTAGAGATACCTGATGGTATCACACTATATATATATATATATATTTCTTGATCTCTCCTTCTCTGTGTGTAGTGAATGTGTTTCTACTGCTGTCTCTCACTTTCTCTGTCCTTAGCTAGCAGTCTCCTCTGTCACCTCTGCGAATGAAGGCTGTCTCTTTATCCCAGTTACTGTCACCTGGAGTGTCTCTCTGTCCCAGAATGTCAGTTGGACTTTTTCTGTGTCTTTCAAACTGACAGCCTTCTCCAACATTCCATCCAATCCCATATCTCTTGACATGTGTTGCCAGGCAAACCAGGGGCAGCGTCTCCCATTCCAGATGGCACCATGTGATAGGTGGAGCAGACCAACTCTGCTTTGTTCACAGTATACACACATTTGTAGCAGGGGCTACAATAGTATGATGAAGGGTTATGTAAAACAGAGGGAAAATGCTTTGTTACTGCTGTATCGTGGCGTGCTGCTGCTCCATCATTTCCAAGTAACTTGATTGAACATGGTGGTTAGCATCAGGCTGGGGTGGAACATGAGCCACTTGTGGAAGCCGTATACAACCTACAAGTTGCTTTTTATAACCAGAACTATTAATCAACTGACATGCGCATCATTTACTAATTCATTACAATTACTTCACGAATAGCGTCAATGGTTGATTTCAAACGAACATATGTTTCACAGAAGTATGCAAGTGTAGCACTGTTCCCCCCCCCCCCCCCAATGGGAGATGTACAGCTTCTGCTACCTGTGTGTGGTGCGGATACCTGTTAGGGTCAGGAGAGCTGTGTTGGATCTGCAGTGGTACGAAGATCAGGACAGGCTTAGGTTCTTTCTGTAGTTCTTCTCATGGTGTTAGCGCCTTCAGCCATAGTGGGTTCCAGGGTGTCCAGAGACCAGCCCCACTTTTGCACACGTTTCCCTTCTGCCTAAGGACTGATACTTAGACAGGAGTGTAATGAACAAGGGTCTTTATTGCATGGCATGCACCCACTGCAGATTGTTCCATACAGCGATGCAGAGTCTCAGAAGCCCCAGGCCTCTGGATGAAGACTGCCCTTGGTATTACAGGGCATCTGTGGGTTGAATCAGATGTTCCCCCAGCACAGAGGCTGGGGTGAGCACGCTCATCCCGTGATGGGAGAGACTCACAACTCTACTGCTCTCTCTTCCTCCTCCAGAGCAGGACTGACTAAATTTGCCACTCCCTCCAAGGAGGAACCAGAAGGGGCGGGCTTGTGGTCTATACCTATACCAGATAGGCTTACACAGGCCATGAGTCACCACCACACTTCTGTCACTCATAAGAGGGGCATGAGGGGGGTCAAAAAGCCCATAGATTAACCTGTCATAGCCTAGAGTGCTAGGAGTTACATGACAGGGAGGAGAGATAGGCCATATAACGCAATGCCTTAGACATATTGTAAAAACAAAAAGCACACCAATATGTGCTGCACTGTATGCACCAAGTGACAGGATGAGCTTAAAAAGATGACATGTTTTCATGCATATTTCTGTTTGCTTTTATGATGAAATCTTTGACACCACCACAAACGTATAAAAGTATATTCATGCATACGCTCCTATATCTGTGAGTGTTGTCATGAATTTGATTTGATTAAAATTTTAATGTATTTTTCGATAACATTACGGCTGCACTACACACAAAAGTGTATACAGTACATCGTTTAAAGCCTGTGTATGTGGACAAAAATGTGCTGCAGTAGAACAGATTGACAATTTGCTGGAGAAAACCCAGGAATATAGATTTAGGGGAATATTCACTGAACTATGATAACTGTTAGTGACTATTAAAGCTTGACAATGCTCATCGCAATTGGGGCTCCTATTTAGTACGGTGTTAAGCCATCGTTCCTGTGCTGGAGAAGATTAACTTGAACGGAGTTAAATTGTTTTCCAGCCTGGGAAACCTGCTTCAGAGCATATTGAATAGAGGCCTCATTAAGCAGAGGAATAAACAGAGAAGTTATGCGATTCATCCTTCAACATATAATTAATCTTCTACCTTGCAGCATCTTATCTCTCTATTGTACTGCTGGGTGACAAATAAAACCTATTTTGGTGGGAAATGTTAAGTCACTTTTTTTTTTTATTAGCCCAGATGTAATTTTACTATATTAAATTCATATCACATACATTTTTTTTTTTTTGCTTTCATTTGATGATTGTTAAATGTCAAACATTGCCAGTCTGATATTAAAAACCTCATTGTAGAACAGATGCAGTAAAAAGAATAGTTGTGTTTTGCTGTGGCTCTCGCCTACTCTTCAAATCATCTCAACGACTTCATTTGCAAGAATCCTAACATAGATTTTGCTCAACCATGCAGCATTATAATAAAAATACACCGTAATAGGATAAACAAATTCTAAAGTGGTTTGTTTCTTTGATTTAAAACGAGCGATTAAACTCTTATTTTAAGATGATACACACTTGCTTATCAATGCGCTGGTATATTTCTTCAATTCCTTTTAATAAAAAATAATTCCCATAAACCTGGCAATAGAGAATAAATGAGTTTTTCCACGTCGTCGTTCTTGCTGTGCATTGCATGCTTCAACAAGTTGAGTTAAAAGGAAACAGAATCGTTTATATTTATTATAATAGCAATATCCATCTCCGAGCCGATTTATGAAAATGTTAACATCTCAAGGTGAATTTAGCAAAGCAGTCATGGCACAGTGATTGTAGGTGCTGATTCGTGTCACGGTGGGGCTAATGGAGGGAGAAAATATGATAAAGCAGTCAGATTATTAAATCTAAGTCAGAATGTTATAGAATTATGCAATTTCCCTTCTAATGTCTAACTGAGAACTGACTCACGGAAAATAGCACCTAAATGGATCAACGGTCTAAATCTTTGCAAGATCTTCATGCAATGAGTACATAAATGAGCAATGAGCATGTCCAGACTACTACTTCGGGCGTACAGTAGGTCAGTCACAATTAATCATTTAGTTAAACACTTTTGGGGGATATGTGTCACAGTCTCTCGACAGCAAAACCATGGTAAGAGTGGAGCAAAACACTACACACGTTTACCAAACAAAAGGAATCTCATTAAAAACAACATGATTTGTTTTCTCTAATTTTGCCCCAGTTTTGCTGCTATGAGACTTTGATACATAATAGACTTTATATCGAGATCAGCCAGTAGAATGGCTCCTAACCATTTTAGTTTTCTGCTTCTACCCTGTTTTTTTATGGCTTGATTGCAACCAACTGATGCAGAAGGAAGCTATACGAGAAGCTGCACATTCTGTAAATAATGCACGTTATTTATTATTATACTGTAGGTACAGTAGTTGGATAATAATGAGAAAAAAAATCCAGGCCACGAGAGGCTACCAGATGCTACGAGGGATGTGGACAGGGCTGCCCGCTCCCACCTCCACAACTAACAAATTGGTCCGGAACCACCCCTCCACCCCGCCCTCCCTTCGTGCTCGTTTGGGCCAAGGTCATGTGGCTGGAGTCCAGCAAACCTCTTGTTTGTGGAGGTAGCCACAACACAGACATAGGCATACTAAACACATACTAAACACACATGAGTTTACATTTACTGGTGAGAACAAACTTGTAAGTATCATAAAGACACTTTAAACCTTGTTCCCCGAAATAATTGGAACGGTAAATTCTAATAATTCTTTGCACCTTATTCCCCATCCTAGTGAAGCCATGTTTTAAAAATGGTATACAGTTCTCTCTCATGCTGGCAGTAAGCCTGGTAAGTTGCAGGATTGCCAGCATCAATCATGGAGGTTTGCCCTCACACCCTGGTGAGGTGTCATATGTAGTCAAGGGGAGTGGTAACATATCTTGTGTCCATTGTTAGTGACACCGGAGGTGGAGCTATTCCCTTAGTTATATAAGACACAGCACTGCCCAAAGTTAGAGGTTCTACATATGTGTTCACTAGTGTGCCAACTAGTGGTTCAGTTCAAGTTTAAGAGTAAGCAGTAGTAAGGCTGACAGGCCTACACAGCAGGCCTACACTGTGTCCAGGGACCTGGCACAGGTGGTGATCTCCCTGAGGGGACAGGTGATCCAACTCCATTGGGAGGGCAGATCTTCTGAAAGAGAGTGCTGTGGAAGAATGAGCGGCTGAGCTGTCTGCTGCGAGGGGCAGTCTGCCTAACCATCAATAAAGATGCCCTGTTTCACCACAACCCTCATGTGTGAGTGTGAAGTTACTCCGCAGAGGAAGGCACCACAGAGGAGTTCCTCATCAGAACCATCTCCTTGCAGACGCAGAGATCCTGATAAGGTGGAGGCGCTGCACTGTATGTAGGTAGGACTCGCACACACACTACCTCAGCTGCCTGTCTGGATTGACATTCCCCAAACACCATCATGCGGGAGACTCAGGAGTCCTGTTGCCAACAGGTGCACCACCAGACACGACCATGTAATGGGGACCGGTTAGACCACAGGGGCCAATGTGAGAATGGATGGGTCAGGAAGTTCCAGAAAAACCGTTACACTAGCATTGCTGACGCTCTTTCTCCAGCACACAGCACTCCTTACTATGACCTTCATATATGTTGACCTCATGGTGGGTAAGAGAATGGTAAAGCTATCCTAATCAATCCACACAGAACTAAACCTCTGCTTTATCCCATCTATGTACACACCTTATGTGGAGATGAACAGACCCTGCTGCGACATATTACAGATCGGTTGCAGCAATAGGAATACTAGGAGCACGGTTGTATACAACTTGTCTGTCCATATCTGTTTACTTGCCATGGATGTCGCTGATTTCATAGGCACATCATTACACACTGGCTGTGGGTTGTGGCCACTTATGCTCCCCCATGACAGACTTATCAGTATACCATCTACTACATGGTGTCTATATGTAGTTGCTGATACATGCTCCTTCACCTATTGGACCAGCTGTTGATCTTACCAACAGGACTATTTAGCAATTTGGTAGCCGCATTAGGGATATTACTATATTTATTATATGTTATACACCATTATATATTAAGTTTTTCCCTATACATATTGTTGCTACCCCTCTCCTACCCGCTCCCCCTACAGGGGAATTTTAATGTTGTACACATTGTTTATATTTATGTCACTTGTTTTTCGGCGATTATTTGGTTAATTAAAGGTTTTTTATTTTTTGATTTTACCTGTGGATGTCACTATTATAATTTTGGCTACTAGACATTTCTGTGTGTATATATGGTCTTTTTAGTTGGATTCTACTACACACTATACATTTGACCATTTATTATTGATTAGACATTAGTCTTCTAGTGGATATTGTATCCTCTAATTACCCTTTACTACCTGGGACCTAGGTCCCTACTGAGGATACCTATATCTTTTCGGTATTTAACCTTTCTGTGTGTTATAGATCTGTACATGGGTCCGTTAACCGTTACTGTTGAGTGATACTATTGACTCACCACCAGATAGATTCTGGAATGCACAAATTTGATAGGATTAGTTAAATTGATGTGTCTTTAACGTGACACTTTTAGGGTTTAGCTCTACTGTAACACATTACCCTCCATGTGTTTCCTTCACATAAGTTAGGTATCCCATCATTTTGCTAGAGTGCAACTAATAGGGGACTGCTGTGACCTCTGTCACTTTTTTCTTGCTGACCTAGATAGTTGCCTCAGTCCGTCTCTTTAAAAAGAGTTTGCTGATTAAATTAAAGTAGGCTGCATTTGTCTCTTGGCGTCAAATTGTTATATATTCATGATGGGAGAAGCCCAACTCATGTCCCTTCCTTTAATCCAACCTCAACAGTTCCCCAACCCCAAATACATCTCGGACAACAGTACTCAGGAAAGGCTCAGTGGACCCTGAAACATCGCTATTTTTGCTACTACAGTATGTGTCTGAAGACCCTGAACATGTTTTGCGATCCATTTCTATGACATTCCTGTATGCTGTAGAAGGTTCCAGTATTAAACAAGTTTTCTGCGTAAGGTAAACTAGAAGGACTACGTTTTCCCCGACTATTTTATTATTGTATATATGATTGCCAATACATTTTGGTGATGTATGTATATATATGTTCAGTATTTATGTATGTATGTATGTATATTATTTAAGTTATGGTGGGGGAAAAGGTGACTAAAAACCCTCCACCGTATAGCATATAGCATATAAAAATATTACTTGTGAGCACATCAACATGTCTTAGACAGGTCTGCACCCTGCCTTTCACCATTATCCCCAGCACACAGTGCTCCCACTGCAGCAAGGGATTCTGGGAAATTACATGCAAATGAGCACACAGTGCCACCTTTTATCCCAAGACCACGTGACATGGTTAAACCCTTAAGCCAATGCACGCTGCTTTAAACACAGCTTTTAAACATAGCCTGAGATGAGATGCAAAAGCCAATAAACCCACTCAGACAGACTGTTTCGACCTTGTGGGTCTCATCAGTGTGAGGTTTGTTGTACTGGGTTTGCAACTTGAGACATGAGTAGTTCTTCACCACACATTATCTAAGTTGTGGTGAGTGAAAAGGTGACTAAAAACCCTCCACCGTATAGCATATAAAAATATTACTTGTGAGCACATTCACATGTCTAAGACAGGTCTGCAACCCTGCTTTCCTGCAGTGGTAGCACTGAATGCTAGGAGATCATGGTGAAAAGCAGGGTTGCAGACCTGTCTAAGACATGTGAATGTGCTCACACGTAATATTTTTATATGCTATATGCCATTGTATATTAGATTGTGGAATTACATCACCAATAATGCCAGATCAGATTGCCATTCCACCATCGTCATGACGCTTCAAACCGCATCAACCACCACAAACCCACTAGCCGTGCCAGTCTTGTGACCCTCTTGTGACTGACCAAGGCCACTAGGACAGCAACAAGCCCACCGTCCTAGCCAGAGCCTGACATCTCCTTCCCACCTATGTAAACCCGCAAATTCATGTTGTATTCAGCCAGGATACAAACTAATCAAGGCCACCGTCGCTAGCTGTGACAAGCAATGTCCTTCACACTTTCTCTTGCATCTTTCCCAAATAAATCATACTCCACCAAATTCCCATCCCCCTTCCCACACTTACCTTTCCTAATGTACTAATCACCTAATTAACCTTATGCTCTTTAAAGGAACCTACCCCTCCCGTCATGTTCCCCTTTTCTTAATTTGCCTGGGGGTCCTGTTTATTACATGTAGAAAATGCAGCTAACAAAGTCAATGTTTCAGATGACCCACCGTTATGTTGCTGCCCCCACACAGATGGCAGAGCCCTACTTGTGAGTTTGATCATTGTGAATCTCCAAGTATTCATTTTCACATTTACAGTTTGGCCATTATATTATTGTCTGTGTCATTTTTTTATAGTCTAAATTTGACATTTTTGTAAAGAATTGATGCTTTTGATTTTGTTGAGTAAATGAACATAGTTATGTACCCGCTGCAGTGCATTCAGTTACAGTATATAAAGGAGAATGTATCAAAGCACTCAAATGAGCATTGCGACATTAAATTTGTCCCAATAGTAACTTTCATGTTGCACCAGTTTGATGTTAAGCTGCTTTGCATAAAATGTACATTGTTTCATCATTGAGCAATTTTGGTAATAGTTCTTGAAGTTAAGAAATGGGAAGTGTAATATCTGTATGTTTCTGTACAACACCTTCTCTTCTCTTTAAATATCTGTTAGGTATTTGGGATTAAGGCAACATTTTTAAAACTAACAATGACAGATCTACAGATCAGAACCAACTGTAACACCGCTCTAGCCCCTGAGCTCTAGCTTTAAATATCTGGGCATACACTGGCGACACACTTTATTGAAGTGTGGCCAGTTCCGCAAGCCGGGAGATTTCCCGGCTTGCAAGTGGCATCCCCTCGGCGTGCCGCGCGTCACCGATGCGCGGTCACGCGTCATCGGGTGCCTGCGCCCCCTGCACGCGCGTCCAGGGCTCCCCGAGGGAGCCCTGGTGTCCCGCGATGTGGGGGACGGCGGCAGGGGGTTCCGGGGTACCCGGCGGACCCGGAGAGGAGAGGGAGAAGCCGCGATCGGCGGGCCTCTCCTCCGCTGCTTCGGCGCGCGCCCGGCACCCTCCGGCGCGCGCCAGGTAACTGCTGCGGCCGAGAACGGGCAAATGCTCGAATAAACTCGGCCGCAGCAGTATGGCTTGCACATTGATACTTTGAAATCCAAAACCTATGCCAAACTAGTTGTACTTTATAGGAACAAATCCTCCCTAACCCGCTGGTTAGAAAGCGCATCGCACAACAGATACAATGCCAAGTATAGACTATGTGGTAAGAGTAAACGGCTCCTCCCCGGCCATCCTTCTCTGCCTCCGTGCAACGCCTAACTCTTCTGCCGGCTGCTCCTCTGCTTAACTCTGGTGGCCCGTCGCTGCATAGCCTCATCTCCCCCACCTGGATCTATCTGGGGGAGACAGCTGGAAGAGGGGGAGAGAGCTGAGGAGATATGAGGAGGAGGGATGATGATGAGGAGGGATGAAGGGGAGGGATGAGGGGGAGGGAGCTGAGGAGAGATGATGATGATGAGTAGGAGGAGAGAGCTGAGGAAAGATGACTAGGAGAGATATATCCTCCAATTTAAATCAAGGCTAATTTTTCTCCCGACTATATGGAATACGTTCACTTATAATGGGGCCCTAAAATAATGTTGCCTGGGTGCCCGCCCATGTCTAGCTACGCCCCTGCACAGCACCCCAAACTCATCTTTGCAAACTAGACACCCTCTACAACTCCATATGCTGCTTTGTCCGACAATGTAACTACAACACTGCAAAACGCCCCAAGATCTGGAATGGCTATCCCTTGAGTGCCTTCCAGGTAAAAGATTTTATAAATAAAAATGTCACTGTTTCCTTAAGGTTGTAAGCACTGTATCATGCATCTATTTCTAGCATTTTTTGTGTAAACATTTATATACTGTCAATTTCAGTATGTCTTTGCTGTACAAGTGTCAGCTAAAAGTACATGTACATCAATTTTGCAATATACCCTAGAGCATCTTACTTAAATGAATAGAATTGCTGTTCTACTAGCAGTTATAATTCCATCCACAAGTTACCACTGGCAGATGAACTAGACAATGTATATATTTCTCTTGTTCACCCTTTAATTCAATTAACCTCTAAAATGAGTCACGGCCAGTAAGGGGAATTGGGAATGACTTGAGTGGGCCCTCTCATTGCTTTATGGAAGAGGAGGTGCATTGGGGCTAGAGTATTTAATTAACGGGTATGTATGTAGTGTAGGTATATATTTGGGGGGGGGGGGGTTAGTGTAAGTATGTATTTGGAGGGGTAGTGTAAGTATGTATTGGTTGGGTTAGTGTTGATGTATTTGGGGGTGTAGCGTTGTATGTATGTATTTGGGGGGGTAGTGTTGTAAGTATGTATTTGAAGGAAGGGTAGTGTTGATGTATATGGGGGGTTTGTGTTGTAAGTATGTATTTGCGGGAAGGGTAGTGTTGTATTTATCTATTTGGGGGGAAGGTTGTGTATGTATTTGGGGGAGGGTAGCGTTGTATGTATTTTGTGAAGAGGGTAGTGTTGTGGAGGGGTAATTATGTGTGCGGGAAATTGTATGGGTATTGGGGGGGAATTGCATGTGTGAGGCCAGGGGGGGAAGGGAATTTGTGGAGGGGGGGGGGATTAATGAGCTGGATTGAGTGAGAGAGAAGTAATTGAGTGATAGCGGGGAGGGGAGTAAGTGGGAGTGAGGACGAGATATAGAGGGGTAAGGGGTGTGACTGAGGAAGAGAGGAGAGTAAGAATTAGAGGGGGGAGAGAAATACATGGGGATAGAGGATGGGGCTCATGAGGAGGTGTGAAATGCAGGGAGGGGGGGTGGCTCGCAAGACCATTGCCATGGGGGCGGGGGGGAGGATGCTCAGTCGAAACTCTAGTCCTGGTCCCTGGGAAATCTGTCGATGGCCCTGTCATGACCACAGCCATTTCGTGATCGCGCATTCCAGCTGCATCAAAGATAGTGTCTTGCTACATCTGTATGTTTTAACATGAGTGCTTTGTATAGCAGCATATAGTACCCTACCCAGTACAGGCAATGAGATATTATTTACTTTGTCTTTTATTATATTGCCAGCTTGAAGTGATTTATCACCACATAGACAGTTACTTTACTGCTATAGTATTCTGTGGGTCCCTATTATATCCCATTACTCTGTGTCCACCTCCACAGGTGTGGGTCTCTATTATATCCCATTACTCTGTGTCCACCGCCACTAGTGAGGATCTGGTTGCTACATGTGGTTTGTCTTTTGCTTAATCCTATAGTGCAAACCTTTAAAAACTTTTCACTTTGAGTCTTGGGCCCCTTGAACCCCACTAGGATTCACCACTTTACCAGGTATTTTTCTTCATATTTTTGGGGCTCCTTTTTTGACCACTAGGTGGGGATGAGGGTATATCTTTGTTCACTGTCTAACCATTTGGTGCTCTTGAAAAAGGCTCCATTGGGAGCTGAAATGTTGAGTATTGCACTTAACTTTCTTTAACCTGCGAGGGCCTGTCCTACTGTTCTTTGCTTTTATTCTATATGTGTGTATGTATGTGGGTATGCATGTATGTATGTATATATATGTATGTATGTAGATCATAAATGTGATCTTGAATACCAGCACATCACAATCATAGCAACAAAAAAAAAGCTAGTTTATTATGTCCAAACAAAATCCCGATGTTTCGGCACACAGGGAGAGGGAAACGTTGGGCTTTTGTTTGCACTCTGGACATAATAAACTACCCTTTTTTTGCAATGGTTTTGCTGTGCTGGTATTTAAGATCACGTTTGTGATCCACATTGACACACAAACACACACAGACTTTATATACATGCACACACAAACTCACACTGTATATGTACACACACACACACACACACACACACACACACACACACACACACACACACACACACACACACACACACACACACACACACACACACACACACACACACTGTATATACTGTATACACACATACGACACACACACACACACACACACACACACACACACACACACACACACACACACACACACACACACACACACACACACACACACACACACACACACACACACACTGTATATACTGTATACACACATACTGCATATACACACACACACACACACACACACACACACACACACACACACACACACACACACACACACACACACACACACACACACACACACTGTATATACTGTATACACACATACTGCATATACACACACACACACACTGAATATACACACACTGTATATACACATACAGTATATAAACTATATAATTATAATAGCAAGACTGAGAACTTCTTAGTTAAGTATGTGACGTATTCAAGTGTTACAAATTGCTACATTTCCAGTGTCACAAATTGCTACAAATAATTTGTCACCGGGACAATGCCTCTATTTCAGCCGTCACAAGTCCCGGATCCCTGCCTTTCATTTTCTGAGTGGAAGAGGAAGTTTCTTCATGTGTTTGGTTTCCTGATGCAACATACAGTCCAATATTGTGAAATCAGCTAATGCAGGTACCTACACTATATACTGTATATATATATATATATATATATATATATATATATATATATATATATATACATATACAGTGTTCGACAATCCTATACATTTACATGCCCGGGGCGTGTGGATTTAACCCCCGGGCGAGTAAATATTGGCCCAAGCAGAAAACGTGCTTCTTTTTTAAAATTTCCCGCGCTCGCGCTGAAAAATAAAAAAAATAAAAACTCCCCCTAGCTGATTGCTGATTGGCGCGCTCCCAGGCTTTGTGGGCGCGCGGCCAGGCTCTATATGAGACCGCCCCCAACGAGCGGCCATTCTTTCTGGCCGGAGATCTATTGGAGAGTAAGTACTCTCCAATCTCTGCATGCTGCGGCCCCTCTGATCCTTCCCTGCCTCCTTCAAGCCTCCTTCCCTGCTTCCCGCGCGGGGCAGGAGATGGTCCCCCCTTCTGTCCCTGTCCCCGCTTACCCCGTCTTCCTGCTGATCCCCATGCGGGGCAGGAGATGGTAGGGGGGTGTCCCCCCTTCTGTCCCTGTCCCCGCTTACCCCGACTTCCTGCCGATCCCTGCGCGGGGTTGGATATGGTCACAGGGGGGGGGGGGGGGGTCCGAGCGGGACAGTGGTGGTGGTCGTCGCGAGGCCTTTCCTCTTCTTCCCCCTGTCGTGTGTGTGTGTCTGTGTGTGTGCATGGGAGAGTGTGCCCAGCTATCTTCATGACGGCGCAGCATAAGGTGTGGGGGGGGGGGGGGGGAGGGGGGCGTCTGCCCGTCTGCCCGTCTGCCTGCTCGACCACAAGCTTCATGCCGGCGAGGGGAGCAGGGCAGTGACGGCCACGACGGGGCTGACTGTCCCCTGGGGTGCCCGCTGGGGGACACATCGCAACGTGCCTGCCACCTCCCCAAACTACGACTGCGTGAGGTATGGGGGGGGGGGGATGTCGGCCTGACCCCCTCCACCCCCCCACGAGCGGGAGATGGGCGCGGGTGGGTAGGGGAGGAGCGTGGTGGTGGTGGTGCTGGTCGCGGCCTTTCCTCTCCCCCCCCCTGTGTGTCTGTGTGTGTCAGTGTCAGTCACCCCCCACCCCCAGTCAGTGTCAGTCACCCCTGCCCCAGTCAGTGTCAGTCACCCTTGCCCCAGTCAGTGTCAGTCACCCATGCCCCAGTCAGTGTCAGTCACCCCCCACCCCCAGTCAGTGTCAGTCACCCCCCACCCCCAGTCAGTGTCAGTCACCCCCCCCCCCAGTCAGTGTCAGTCACCCCCCACCCCCAGTCAGTGTCAGTCACCCCTGCCCCAGTCAGTGTCAGTCACCCTTGCCCCAGTCAGTGTCAGTCACCCATGCCCCAGTCAGTGTCAGTCACTCCTGCCCCAGTCAGTGTCAGTCACCCCTGCCCCAGTCAGTGTCAGTCACCCCTGCCCCAGTCAGTGTCAGTCACCCCTGCCCCAGTCAGTGTCAGTCACTCACCCACCCATCCAGTCACCCCTGCCCCACCCAGCCACTCATCCAGCCAGCCACTCACCCAGCCAGCCACTCACCCCTGCCCCAGTCAGTGTCAGTCACCCCCCACCCGCAGTCAGTGTCAGTCACCCCCCACCCCCAGTAAGTGTCAGTCACCCCCCCCCCACCCCCAGTCAGTGTCACAGTCAGTGTCAGTCACCCCTGCCCCAGTCAGTGTCAGTCACCCCTGCCCCAGTCAGTCAGTCACCCCCACCCCCAGTCAGTGTCAGTCACCCCTGCCCCAGTCAGTGTCAGTCACCCCTGCCCCAGTCAGTGTCAGTCAGCCCTGCCCCAGTCAGTGTCAGTCACCCCTTCCTCAGTCAGTGTCAGTCACCCCTTCCTCAGTCAGTGTCAGTCACCCCTGCCCCAGTCAGTGTCAGTCACCCCTTCCCCAGTCAGTGTCAGTCACCCCTGCCCCAGTCAGTGTCAGTCACCCCTGCCCCAGTCAGTGTCAGTCACCCCTGCCCCAGTCAGTGTCAGTCACCCCTGCCCCAGTCAGTGTCAGTCACCCCTGCCCCAGTCAGTGTCAGTCAGCCCTGCCCCAGTCAGTGTCAGTTACCCCTGCCCCAGTCAGTGTCAGTCACCCCTGCCCCCAGTCAGTCAGTCAGTCACCCCTGCCCCCAGTCAGTGTCAGTTCCACACCCCCCCACCCCCAGTCAGTGTCAGTCACCCCCCCACCCCCAGTCAGTGTCAGTCACCCCCCACCCCCAGTCAGTGTCAGTCACCCCTGCCCCAGTCAGTGTCAGTCACCCCCTGCCCCAGTCAGTGTCAGTCACCCCCCACCCGCAGTCAGTGTCAGTCACCCCCCCACCCCCAGTCAGTGTCAGTCACCCCCCCCCACCCCCAGTCAGTGTCACAGTCAGTGGTCAGTCACCCCTGCCCCAGTCAGTGTCAGTCACCCCTGCCCCAGTCAGTGTCAGTCACCCCCACCCCCAGTCAGTGTCAGTCACCCCTGCCCAGTCAGTGTCAGTCACCCCTGCCCCAGTCAGTGTCAGTCACACCCTGCCCCAGTCAGTGTCAGTCACCCCTGCCCCAGTCAGTGTCAGTCACCCCCACCCCCAGTCAGTGTCAGTCACCCCTGCCCAGTCAGTGTCAGTCAGCCCTGCCCCAGTCAGTGTCAGTCACCCCTTCCTCAGTCAGTGTCAGTCACCCCTTCCTCAGTCAGTGTCAGTCACCCCTGCCCCAGTAAGTGTCAGTCACCCCTGCCCCAGTCAGTGTCAGTCACCCCTGCCCCAGTCAGTGTCAGTCACCCCTGCCCCAGTCAGTGTCAGTCACCCCTGCCCCAGTCAGTGTCAGTCACCCTGCCCCAGTCAGTGTCAGTCACCCCTGCCCCAGTCAGTGTCAGTCACCCCTGCCCCAGTCAGTGTCAGTCACCCCTGCCCCAGTCAGTGTCAGTCACCCCTGCCCCAGTCAGTGTCAGTCACCCCTGCCCCAGTCAGTGTCAGTCACCCCTGCCCCCCAGTCAGTGTCAGTCACTCACCCACCCATCCAGTCACCCCTGCCCCACCCAGCCACTCATCCAGCCACTCACCCAGCCAGCCACTCACCAGCCAGCCACTCACCCAGCCAGCCACTCACCCAGCCAGCAACTCACCCAGCCAGCCACTCACCCAGCCAGCCAGCCACTCACCCAGCCAGCCACCCACTCACCCAGCCAGCCACTCACCCAGCCAGCCACTCACCCAGCCAGCCACTCACCCAGCCAGCCTCTCTCTCTCTGTGTATCACCCACCCTCTGTGTGTGTCACCCACCGTTTCTCTCCTCTGTCTACCCCACTCTCTGTCTCCCCCCACACTCTGTCTCCCCCACACTCTCTCTCCCCCCCACACTCTCTCTCTCCCCCACACACTCTCTCTCTCCCCCCCACACTCTCTCTCTCTCCCCCCAAACTCTCTCTCTCTCCCCCCCACACTCTCTCTCTCTCTCTCTCCCCCCACACTCTCTCTCTCTCTCTCCCCCCACACTCTCTCTCTCTCCCCCCACACTCTCTCTCTCTCCCCCCACTCTCTCTCTCTCTCTCCCCCCACACTCTCTCTCTCCCCCCACACTCTCTCTCTCCCCCCCCACTCTCTCTCTCCCCACAACTCTCTCTCTCTCCCCCACACTCTCTCTCTCTCCCCCACACTCTCTCTCTCTCTCCCCCACACTCTCTCCCCACACTCTCTCTCTCCCCCACACACTCTCTCTCTCCCCCACACTCACTCTCTCTCTCTCCCCCACACTCTCTCTCTCCCCCACACGCTCTCTCTCCCCCCCACACTCTCTCTCTCCCCCCACACTTTTCTCTCTCTCCCCCACACTCTCTCTCTCTCCCCCACACTCTCTCTCTCTCTCCCCCACACTCTCTCTCTCTCTCTCCCCCACACTCTCTCTCTCTCCCCCAGACTCTCTCTCTCTCTCCCCCCCACTCTCTCTCTCTCCCCCACACTCTCTCCCTCTCCCCCCCACTCTCTCTCTCCCCCACTCTCTCTCTCCCCCACACTCTCTCTCTCTCCCCCACACTCTCTCTCTCTCCCCCCACACTCTCTCTCTCTCTCTTTCCCCGACACTCCCCCACACTCTCTCTCTCTCCCCCACATTCTCTCTCTCTCCCCCACACTCTCTCTCTCCCCCACTCTCTCTCTCTCTCCCCCACTCTCTCTCTCTCTCTCCCCACACTCTCTCTCTCTCCCCCCCACACTCTCTCTCTCTCCCCCCCAATCTGTCTCTCCCCCACACTCTCTCTCCCCCACACTCTCTCTCTCTCTCCCCCCACACTCTCTCTCTCTCTCCCCTACACTCTCTCTCTCTCCCCTACACTCTCTCTCTCTCTCTCTCCCCCACACTCTCTCTCTCTCTCTCTCTCTCTCCCCCACACGCTCTCTCTCTCTCTGTCACTCACACTCTGGATCTGGATCTCTTATTTACCCTATATATCTTAACTGCCCTATACTACACCGAAATCTCAACTGCCCTATACTGCTTTCTTCCAGATCTGACTCAAGCTTCACACGGAAGACATCGGAAACCCCCCCCCCCCCTAACCCAGAAGACAGGTAGGGAACACCTCCCCCTCCAATGTATAACATTGCGGGAATGAGGGTACCTGGACATTGAGGGAAGGCGGATCAGGTAAGATCCCAGGTGGGATTGCTGCTTTAGATAATGTGAAGCGGGGCATCCAGACACTGGTTAAGGGGTTCAGGAAACTAGTCATTCACACCTGGCTTTTAATTCTAGATCCGACATTTACACACACAGGAGGAGAGAGAGCTGTTCTCTGCTGTTAGCAGCACGCTATGAGGTAAATGCAAACAGCCAATTGCAATAGCTAGTCAAATATCCAAATAGAGGAAGAAGCAAGAATTTTTATAATAGATAACATAGGGAAAGATCAATGTTTCAATAACATATATTCTATATGCATGTCAACGAATATGTTAATGCACAAGCTTTTTTATACATTGTGTACACACACACACACACACACACACACACACACACACACACACACACACACACACACACACACACACACACACACACACACACACACACACACACACACACGTAACAAGGACTAATTGTAGTATAATGTAATACAATAAATACATTTGTCAAAAACGAATGTTGTTCTGACTAGGAATTTATTAAATGTATTTTATTTATATATTTTATTTTAAAGCGGGGTTGGGGGGCGGGACTAGGGGCGGGGTTGGGGGCGGGACTAGGGGCGGGGTTGGGGGCGGGACTAGGGGCGGGGGTTGGGGGCGGGACTAGGGGCGGGGTTGGGGCGGGACTAGGGGCGGGGTTGGGGGCGGGACTTGGTGGCGAGTAGATTTTTTGGTTGGGCGAGTAGATTTTTGGGTGATTTGTCGAACACTGTATATATATATATATATATATATATATATATATATATATATATATATATATATATATATATATGTAGCCCATGTCCCCCCCCCCCCCCCCAGACACAGATCGTGCCTCTAAGGTGTATTGAGGGCTGGCTACATGTACTATGGTGGTGCATACCTGCTTGGAACAGGAGTGCCTGAGTCTCCCGCGGTGGTATGGGGGATAACAGGGCCAGGCTTCTGGGGTAAATGCCTCCATCTTCTCTAGCAACAGTGGTGGTGCAGCGCCTCCATCTTCTGGCGAGACCTATAGGGATAGGTTAGATCCTCCCAGAAGAAGCCCTGATCCCAGGACGAGTGATCTTAAACGCCACCACAGTCTTTTGTATAAAATAGCAGCACTCTTTATTGTCCTTGCACAATGATACAGCAACACTTCATGCACAGCGGCACACAGCAGTTCATATACAGCAGTGCACTCCAACCCCCACCTCCAGGATAGACTCTCTGGGTGAGGGTAGATCTCCCCCCTCACCCCCTCAGCAAGGTGAGGGGCATTGGTCCACGCACTACACTGCTATCAGCTCTAATCAGTAGGGCTGAGTGTCTTTTCTCCTAGCACTCTCCACTCTCACAACTCCAATAGCCTCCCCTCTCCAGACTGACACATCTTTCTCTCCACTGCAACAGACTGTCACAGCACTGTCTCTCCTGCTCCCAGACAGAACTCTCAGACTGAACCTCACTCTTCAGCTCCCACGACATAACACCACACACACACAGGAGCAGCCCACTAAATAGATACAGCCCTGCCCCTTATGATGTCAGCAGGACCTCCCCTCTGTCGCAGGCCTGCTACAGAGTCAGGGGCCTACCTCTATCACAGCAAGGCAGGGCTTGATGTGGGGGGAAAAACCCATGATTACTACTGACGCCTGCCCTTACCAGGGCTTACTCCAGTAGGAGAAGGATTGGTAGCCTTAGGTAGGGGTGATGTCAGTGTTGGGGTCGGGCTGAGCCAGAACACAGCCCGGCCTCAACTGCCATGCACTGACGTCACATCCGTTTCATTTCTGTGTCCACAATTCTTTTTTGCCCCATCACGAATGAGGTGCCACTAAGAAAGTTTCACTTCAAAAAGTGACAAAAACCCTCCACAGGAAAGCAAATATGCAAATATAACTGTATGCTCATCTGCATGTCTTAGGCAGGTCTGCAACCCCACCTTTCCCCATTATCACCCAGCATACAGCACTTCCACTGCAGCAAGGGATTCTGGGAAATGACATGCAAATGAGCACACAGTGTCACTTTTTGCCTCAATAACCATTTTTAACATGGTTCCCTATAGGCTTAAGCTTGCTGCATGGTCACAGCTTTGAGCACAGCCAGGGTTAAGGTGCATACCCAGAAAACCACCCACAGACAGCCGTTTCGACCTTGATGGGTCTCATCAGTGTGGGGTTGATTTTACTGGGAATGCAAGAGAGGCTATGGGATAGGCTAAACCATAATACTGAGTTAAGTTATGGTGAGTAAAAAAAGTGACAAAAACCCTCCACAGGAAAGCAAATATGCAAATATAACTGTATGCTCATCTGCATGTCTTAGGCAAAAAGTGACACTGTGTGCTCATTTGCATGTCATTTCCCAGAATCCCTTGCTGCAGTGGAAGTGCTGTATGCTGGGTGATAATGGGGAAAGGCGGGGTTGCAGACCTGCCTAAGACATGCAGATGAGCATACAGTTATATTTGCATATATATATATATATATATATATATATATATATAAATATATATATATATATATATATATATATATATATATATGTAATAGTTGTCCCATGGACTGGTGAAAAAAGTGTAAAAGCACTGAAGGGGGTTAAATAAAACATGAGAACGTCATAGGGGTAGATATATATGTGTACGTTTTATTATAGTCACACCAGGGAATTTGTGCACCCAGTTTACCTCTATAGTAAAGGTAAGTATGATACTGGCTTTAGCCAGAGTTTATTTGCACTACTCGCATAAGCTCATGCTTTATTTAACCCTTTCAGGGCTTACACTTTTTTCCCCAGTCCATGGGACAACTAACACACACACACACACACACACACGAACGCACGCACGCACGCACGCACGCATGCACACACACACACACACACACACACACACTAGAAAAAGTACAAAAAGCACTCTGTAATAATAGTCACTGGTGTGGGTGCAGATCCTATAATGAAGAATAAGCAATACGATACCGTTTGGAAACTAAATCAGCAGGCAGCACTCCAGAACACAAAACCAGGTTTTGTGTTTATTTTTTCAATACACTTGTTTGTTCAATTCTGGAGTGTTGTCTGCTGATTTCGTTTTTCGTTTCCAAACAGTATCATATTGCTTATATATATATATATATATAAGCACTGTATATATATATATATATATATATATATATATATATATATATATTATATTATATATATTAGTGTAGGTACCTGCATTAACGGGTATGCCTTGACGTGGCATGCAGGCTTACAAATGCTTTGGCCAAAGGGTTTAACAAAATACTTTTTCATGAGAATATTATTTTATTTTAGCCTAATTGGTAGGAGAGCAGGAATCGTTCTTTTTGTCTCATTGTAAAAGCACAGGGGTCTCTCTAGACAGATATCCCGGGGCCCTGGATTAGAGTTTTGACCGGAGTTCCCCCCCACCCCCCCATCGGCATTGTTACGAGCCCCCTCATTTCACACCTCGCCAGCCCCCTCTAGTTCCCTACCTCTTCCCATGTATTTCTCTCCCCTCTGTCTCACCTCTCACTCTTTCCCCTCCATCAATTACCCCACTCACTCAATCCCTGCCCCCCCAAGCCTCACATGTATTTCTCTCCCCTGCATCTCCCTCTTACTCCCTCTTTTCCTAACTCCCCATCTCTCCTCTCACTCTCCCCCCCCCTCCGTCAAATACCTCACTCTCACTCAATCCCCCTCCTCACACTCATTCCCTCCCCCTCACACAATTGCGACACAAAAAACCCCCAATACATATTTTTTTTAAATAGATGTTGCCGGGCTCCCCTCGCCCGCATTTATTGCTGTCGGGTGGTAGGGTTGCAGCAGGGCAGGGAACGCTCCGGTATATCGGAGGTTCCGCGTATTAGGGCGCCGCCATTTTGGGAGTTGGCGCGGGCGCAGAAGAAGTGGAGCAGGAGGTTGCGCATGCGCGGGCATAGCAGCCAAAGCCCACGAAGGAGGAGTAGCTCCCATAGGCTGGAGCATAGGGAACTACGAGTCCCAGCAGCCTCGCGGGACCACGTGACGCACGGGGACCAATCGGGTGGTAGGAAGACAGGAAGAAAGGGGGATATAGGGGTCGGAGGGCGCGCACGTTGCTCAGAGTTAGCGGGAAGAGGAAGGAGACGGAGCTCTGGTGTAGGGAGGCATTCAGCCCCTACCTATGCCTTATACCCCAGGCCCAGTTAGGCCCGGGGCCCCGTAGTGTGGAGCAGAGATAGGGACTGGCCCTAGACAGGTTCCAGTTCCCTTACTGTGCCGTTCAGTGATCGCTTAAAGAGACAGTGTGTATCTAGCAGGAGGTCTGGGCTCAGACCCTGCTACTGTTGCTGCAGTTCGTCTGGGTGGGATCGCCCCGGACGCCTATTGCTGGAGCCACCTCACATCTGACCCTTTGTGAAGATCCTTGGCAGGCCCGGGTACTGGAGTGCCCGGCAGGTAACCAACAAGTGCACCAACTATATCACCATTTATTCAGGACACTGTGTCTGCGCAGTCACCCATACATACTGTATTCGTTATCTCACTTGAGGGTGGGGGACATATTGGGTTGGGTTATTGGACACGGGGTGGGTGGGATCACCTGGTGAAGAAGGGGAAATCAGTGTCCTGCGAGACGCATTAGATAGTGTCTCCTCTAGGGATATGTATATATGTGTATACGCTCCTACCAATTAGGCATTCAATGGAGGGATTGAATGCCTAATTGGTAGGAGCGTGTAGGAGCTGTATTGAGGCCAACTCTGATGTCACACTGCGTGGAGGACTTCATTTGATCGCGCTAAGAACGGACGCTGTCGGATGCACTGCCCAAGGGTTCCAGTTGGACTGATAACACGTCACAGGACGGTTCCTGCATCGGTGGTGATAATTTTGTCACAAATTGCTTGTTTATCACTTATACTCTGTAAGTGTTTATAATCCCCCCACCAACCCCCTCCCATCATTAAATGTACAGGATCACACTATGGGGCGTGCACTCTCTGTTTTCTTTTTGTATGTGTATATATATATATATATATATATATATATATATATATACTCACACACACACATATATATATATATATATGTATTTTGGGGGGTTATATGCATTGGGGCTTTATATATATATATATATAAATAAAGCCCCAATGCATATAAAATAAAAAACAATGCATATAAAAAAAAACCTCAATGCATATAAAAAAAACACATATATAAAAAAACTACACCCTCCCCCCCAAAACTTAAAAAAACAGACCTTGTGGATGGTCTGCGGGGTGCCTGACTGGCACTGCTAGTTGGGCCTGACATCTGGCCACGCCTGGCTGCCGGTCCTCTCGCGGCCGGGCCCCGACTCTCCCTCAGCTGCAGGCCTCTCTGTCCCACATGATTCCCTGAGGCTGGGCCAAGCTTAATTCTGGTGCGTTGACGTCATAGAGGCCCGTCACGCGCCATCGTTGGAAGCTTTGCGTGGGACAGAATAGGAGGCCTGCAGCTGAGGGAGAGCCGGGGCCCGGCCGCAAGACTAGGTCGGGCCCAACTTGCTGAGCCGGCCAGTCCCCCCGCAGACACTGGTTCTGGATACCTGTACCTGTCCCCCCCTGTCTGTTAAATCTGGGTAACTGATGACTTATCCTGTAAGTATGTTAAAATAAAGTTGTTGATTAACATGGTAAGCTGAGCCAGGGCAGGTTTGATTTTCTCTAGGGTCTGATTTTGTGTGATGTCACTGTGTGCAACAAGAGTTTGCAATGGCAAAGCCCCTTCTCTCTTTTCTTCCCTTAGCTTTATTGGCTTGTTGATAAGAAAAAGTTGGGGTAAGGGTAGGAGGTAACACTTTATTGACAAACACATCACCATTTCAAGGTCTGAAGAGATGGAATTTGTGTTCAATTTTCAACTAATCCAAACCAGACAAATCTTTGCTTTGCGCATTAATTAAATTTTTTCTTCAGGAAGGTTGTAGATAGTTTAAAAAAAAAAAATCAACTTTCAGAGATTTAACTGTTAAAATAATCATTTTAAAATGATTGTATTAATATATATATTATACTGATTGGTGGGATAAACGAGGGAGTGTGAGATCAAGGGACGGCGGGTGGACAGTAGATGCTAGAACGAGGGCCCCCGGGCCAAAAGCCAGGCACTCCTTATGAGGGTCTTGTTTTAGAAAGTGATCTCGTCAAGATGTGTGTTGGAAATCGGGGGTGAAACAGTTAAATCTTTAAAATAACCAAGATGTTGGAGGCGCATGCGCGACGGGGATGGTGCAGGAGGTGTAAGACAGAGGCTCCACTACCCGTCGGCAATAATAAGCTAAATAAAGCTATTTTGGGCGCAGCAACCCGAGTCCAAAACACAGCATCGAAACTGTGAACATATACTGCTTAAGATAATACCACATAAAGGG